>NC_049232.1:51493340-51763828 GCF_011100685.1 Canis lupus familiaris
TACCCCACCCCACCCTCAACAACACCCCAGACCTAGTTCTGAAGGGTCAGTCAGTCGGCCCAGGAGTGGGGCCGGGAAAATGGCCAGTCTGTTTGGGAGCTGAGATGAAAAGCCGACTGGCCTTTGTGGGCCTCTGGCGGGTTTTGGACAATAGGCCCTTCCGTTCCGCTCCAGCGCCTCAATTCCTTGGACGCCCCCACCCGGGGCTGCCAATCGGGGGCCTTGGCTGGCCTTAATGAAAGGCAGGGCAGGGTGAGTCAAGCCCAGCCCCATGGCTGGCCCCAGAAGATTTTGGAATTTCCGACCCCCATCCCATCTACTCCAAGCCCAGCTGCTCCCCCAGTCAAGCCAGAGAGATGCTTTAGGGGCAGAAAGGGAGCCAGACAATGAGACAGAGCATACTCTCACGTCCAGGATTCAGCCCTCTCCATGCAGACCTGGCTTTGCCCTTCCTCTTTATGGACCTGTCATAGGGGATGAAAAGCCTCAGGAGGAAGAACAGAGGGAGAAAAGGAAGGGACTTCAGGCCCTCCTTCACTCACATTCCCAAACCTATAGCCCCACCACACCAGCCTAATGCCTGATTCCCTGGAGACTGACCTGCCTCGTTTGGGTCCCCAGCACATACCTCTTCACCACCGGCCGTACACGGAACACATCAATGTCCTCCTTCTCCAGACCAACTCTTTTCAAGACTTCCAAAACCAAGGGGACAGGATGATGTGACAAGGCTGGATTCTAGGAGGGCAAAGGGCACAAATCAGAGGTCACAGAGAAGCCACGGGCCTAAGTCCTACTAAGAACTCATTCCATACAACCTCAGTGAGAGAAAGGGAGACTGAGGCAAGTAGCAGATACCTGTCTACAAGAGAGAAAGTTGGGAATAGTCCAGATTCCCTCCAGCACCCCTTGATGACTTCAGGTTCTAAACCACAGGGACAAAGGGAGGCCAGAAGTGGCCTAACACCACACATGCATACATACCCACAGACAATCCAAAGTCCCCACACAACCAATTCACAGGCACAAGTACCTCCAATCACACACTTTCACATGTGGCCACTGGCAGGGCAAAAACTCCCACCATCATACTATCCTCTTCTTTTGCCTCATCACCATGATTTATTGAGCATCTGTTATGTGCCAGGAACTGTGTCAAACACTTTATATGCATTATCTCATTTAATCTTCATGACTTCTCCATGAGGTAGGTTCTATTATTATTCCCATCTGACAGTTGAAAAAACTTGAGATTCAGGGAGGTTAAATAACTTGCCTAAGACCATACAGCTGATCAGTTCCAGAGCATAGATTTGAGTCCAAGTCTAGTTGCAATGCCTTTATGCTCTACCAGTTTACCTCTGCAGTTCTCTCTCTTGCCTGCGCAGTGCCTTTTCCAGTAATAATAGTAACAGCTAAAAAAAAAGAAAATAGTAACAGCTAATGTTTGTTCAGTGTTCTTAATGAGTCAGATGTAATAAGCACCTAACATACACTTTGTACCGAATCAGCAAAATGACTTTGCAGGTAATCCTGCTTCCATTTTACAGATGAGGAAACTGAGGCTCAGAGATCAAAAGCACCTTGTCCAAAGTCACACAACTGGTAGTTGATACCTAGAAACTAGTTGATATAGGAGCTATTATACTCAGGGCTGTCTTGAAAGCCATTATTGCTTCTATGGGCTCCAGTCACTTAACAGAGCCCTCGCCTTCTACAAGACCCCAGGAGATCCTCAGGGTCCAATTTCCTCTCTCTCCCCCAAAAAACAGGTCCCAGATGTGTCTGACAAAGGCATGATTGGTCTAAACACATACCCATGAGAAAGGGACTCCATATCCCATCCAACTCTGCCCAAAGATGCAACCAGGAAGAGATGGCCACAAACTAAGGTATTAGAGACAGGCTGGCTGGTGGTAATAGATATAGACACACCAAGAAATAGGCCCCAAGAGAGGCAGACAGAGAGGAGGTGAGAGACAGAGAGACACACATCAAGCCAAAGAATAGTCAGGAAAGGAGACCATAGAGGGAGAGGAGGGTGCAGGTTGACATGAAAAAGCACAGACAGATACACACTAAGACAAACAGACACAGACATACATAAAGAGCCCTCCAGGGGCACCTGGCTGTCTCAGTCAGTAAAGCATGTGTCTCTTGATCTTGGGGTCGTGAGTTCAAGCCCTGTGTTGGGTATAGAAATTATTTAAAAAAAAAAGAGAGAGCCCTCCAACCTTCATTAGAAAAAAATTGTGTAAGCAAACAAGGCTCAGGCTGTGTGTGGCTTGTGTGTATGTGTGTGTGCACACGTGTTGGGGTGGGGGTATGCATGGTCTGTATCGCTACGCACATTACACCAGCTGCTTCCAGCAATTTCATCTGATTAATAATAAATGCCCCATAATTACAGCTGCTCCCCCAGCCCTTCTTCCTGTTTTTTTGTCAGCTGCCGCCAGGCCAGCCCCCTACAGACCCCCATGGCCCTCTCCATCCTCACCTGCTGCCTTCTAGGAGGCTGAGGGGACATAGGCTGATGGAAGAGGCCAGACTCCCAATGTGAGAGGGAATACCCATCTCCCTATTTTGGATCAATGCCCTCTGCCTCTAAGCAAAAGATCATCTCCCTTAGGTCTCACTCAATGCTCCCCTACCCTGGGTATAACATACTGTGCCCCCTAACATGGCCTAGGGGCCCAAGTCTGGGAAGCAGAGAAATGAACTTTAAACTCCCCTTGCCTACTCTTTCTCACTTACTGGCTGAAAGAAGTCTTCATTCCCAAACTTCCCCTATCCTTGGAACCCCATAGGCCCAAAAAAGGAAAGGACTAGTTTGGAGGCCCCCACCCCATCATTCCAACCCCAGCAGCCCCAGAATTTCTGCCTACTTGTGTACCCTATGTTTTGGACACTCAGTGGCTCCACCTCCATTCCTGAGCCCCCCACCAGGTCCACCTCCTTCTAGGCCTCCCACCCTAGCTCTCCAAGGCAGCTCTATCAGAATCAGCTGCGGGTTTGTGCTGATCTGTTTCTAATCGCTGGGGCCTGGTTCACGCTTGCCCCCCCCCCCCCAATATTGATTCCATTATTTGGAGAGTCATTGACGTCAGGGACCTGGATGAGTGCCAAAACCGCCTTCTCTCCGAGCCTGGGCCAGGGCCCAGCCCCCCCAATCCTACGATTTCACAGAGGGGCCCAGAAAGGTCAGTTTACAAGCCAAGGTCACACGGCATCTGCCCTCAGAGGCTGGGCTCTTCTTACCTTTTTGGGACCACTGTGCAGCATCCATCTCCTGGAAAAAGGGGATACACAGAGGCCTGAGGGTCAGAAGTGAGGTGGGAGCCTATACAAGGGGGTGTGTAAGAACCTCACTGGGGCTCAGGCTTCAGGGAACGGCTCCAGGAGGTAGGGATGTGGACAGTAGCTCAGAAAAGGCTACTTAGAGATTTTTTTCTTTCCCATAGACTTATTTTTTTTAAAGATTTTATTTATTCATGATAGACACAGAGAGAGAGACAGACACAGGCAGAGGGAGAAGCAGGCTCCATGCAGGGAGGCAGATGTGGGACTCGATCCCGGGTCTCCAGGATCACGCCCTAGGCCGAAGACAGGCGCTTAAACCGCTGAGCCACCCAGGCTGCCCCATGGACTTATTTTGGACATCCTGAGGCTGGACTTGAAATGGTTACTACTGACTACTTAATTTTTATGTCTGATATCAGATGTATCTTCAAACTCTCCAAGAAGGAAATTCTTTGCAGTGTAAGATAACAGATTACCCCAAATGTTGCCGTAATTTGGAGAACTGGCACCACTCATTTTATAAATCTTTGTTCCATATATAAAACAGAGGCTCTGTCTCCTATGTATCTCCTGCCCATGCTGCCTCAGTTTCTCCATACTCTCCAGTGTCTCCCAGCTCTGTGTCTATCTTATCAAGATGCAGCTACTGCTACACCAGCCCACATCAGCAACTCCTAAGCTCTGACTAGATAGGGTATTTTTAGGCTCTGAACCCCGTGTTCTCAGACAGACATTAATAACCAATATGATTTGTGGCTCCCACAGTAGCTAGACAACCTCAGAGCCTAGGCTCAGAGGTGGGGGTCCACTGCCTTGGCTAGAGTCCAAGAAATCCTGACCTAGAGAGACCAAGGGCCACATTCACAGTTGCATGAAGCAAAAGGACCTTCCCACCTTCTGGAAAACCCTGAAGCTGAGGAGAGGACAGAAGTGACCTCCCACCTCTGCCCCAGTCTCCCTTAGTCCTGACCTTTTCAAGGAAGAAGCTGCCTATTTTCTGCACTCCTTTGCTGACTACAGCCAAGGCCTTCCTTTATTCTAGACTACAAATCATTCAGGGGTCCTTTGAGCCAAGTAGGGGTAATGCAACAGAGGGTTTTGGGTCTCTAGCCACAAACCCCAGAGAGGTCCCCCTCCTTGTCGTCTGTCCCGTTCAAGGATTCAATCCTCAACATTTACTGAACACCTAATCCCTGTCAGGTACTGTGCTGGGAGTTGAGAATATGGACCTGCCCACATGGAACACTCAGTCAGATGTGATAAAAAAGATGCATTGTCTACTCAACATGGCCCTCCTACCGTGTCCCGGGTCTGTGCCAATTGCAGAGTACAGTAATGAGCAAAGCAGACAAGAGCCCAGGTCCCACAGAACTCACAGGCAATTACTGTGTGACCTCGCTGAGTTTCGTGAGGGGAAAGTATGGGTAGTGTAAGGTGGGGTACTATCCTAGGTATGGGGAAATTCCTCCAGGACTGAGGACTCTTCAGTCCCTTCCTAAACTAAGTGTAAGGTGGGGTACTATCCTAGGTATGGGGAAATTCCTCCAGGACTGAGGACTCTTCAGTCCCTTCCTAAACTCCAGGAGCCCGCGCCCTGGTGGAAGTCACCAGATAGTCTAGCTTGCAGTTCCTTCCACTGTAGGTGTAGCCCCACCTTCCAGGAGGTGGTTCTGCAAGCAGCAGGGTCTAACTCTTCCCCATATCTGCCCCAGCTCCCCACTTCCACCCCTTGGTCCCTGGAGCTCCAGGCTCTGGTGACTCCCAGCCCAGCATGGTTCTGTGCTTTGGGGATTCTCTTTGCCCTCTATAGACAGAGGTAAAGGGAGGTGATGACCTCAGCACTCTCAACCCACAGGGACCACTTACTTCCCTGGCCCCTCCCCACAGGAAGCTGGTGCCCAGGGGTGTATGTGGTCACCCAGGGCCACAGTTTACACAGTTGAGGTCTCCCCAACTCCCTTCACCCCATGGTGTGTCTGGAGGAGGGGTCAGCTCTCAGCCTCCTTGCTCTCTGGGAGCCCCCCCACCAAACCAGGCACACATGGTCCTCCCCCCCCCAAACCCATCTGCATTTCAAAGAAAATCTGCTCCATATGTTTTGATTCATTTACACTTCAACTCACCATGGTGGGGCAGAGAGCAGGCTGCCCTGCTTCAAGCCCCCCACCCCCCATAAGGGGGTGGGGAGCATGTGTCCCCTTCTGGGACAGGGAGCTGATATAGGACCCTTTGCTTCAAGCTTCCCACCCCATATGGGGGCTGGGGAGCACATGTCCCCTTCAGGGACAGGAAGCCTGAGGACCAGATCCCTACTGCCCTCAGGGTGCCCATGGGGTGACTGTGCACCTCAGGGAGCCCCAACTCACTGGCCTCCATAGTGGGAGGGCATGTAAACCCAGCAGCATTTGTAAAGGCAGGTGAAGTCCCAGGATAGGTTACATCCCAGCCCAGCCCTCCCCTACAGGGCTACTGCTCCTTTAGGAAGTAGAGAATGCTGGTCATACCACAGAGACAGCAAAAGGGCTCAAGAGACATTCCAGGAGACATTGCGAGATATAACTTGGTCCCTACCCTTCCTCTCCCGCAAAGGCAGAGAAGAGGCGGCTTGGTTTCAGTTGAATCTCCTCCTTTAGCTACCTTTTCACCACAGATCTGGGCTACCATCTACCTTTTTTTTTTTTTTTTCAAAATATTTTATTTATTCATGAGAGACACAGAGAGAGAGAGGCAGAGACACAGGCAGAGGGAGAAGCAGGCTCCATGCAGGGAGCCCGATGTGGGACGCGATCCTGGGTCTCCAGGATCACACCCGGGGCCGAAGGCAGGCTAAACCTCTGAGCCACCCAGGCTGCCCCCTACCATCTACCTTAGAATCAGAGATCCAACACTCTGGAATGTTCAAAGGAACCAGAGGTCTATGCTTTTACCAAGTCAACCTTTATACTCCTCTCATACTAAAGATGACTCGAATGGAAGAAATGTCTTGGGAGGACATAAGTCTTTCCCCTTCATACACACACCTGATTGTCTTACCACAGAAGGGGTACCCAAAACTATTTAAGGGGTATGTGCATGAACATGGCACATGGGAGACCCTACGGGTACATATCACTCTTGTGCCAAAAGCCACTCAGACCTTTCTGCCAATAGCCTAGTTTCCTTGTGGAAAGAAAGGCGGAAAGGTTTAACCCTAACTGGGTCCGGGTTTCCCACCACTGTCTCCATCAACCCACAGCCCAAGTTAGTGACATGCCCAAAGTCGTATCCCTTCTCCTCCCCACCTCTGGAGGGGACAGGTCTTGTAGCAGTCTCTGTTCCTTACCCAAATGCCTTGATATACACCATAAATCAAAGAAAACAGGGTGTATTTGAGTTTTAAGTTTCACTGGGAGTGTAAACACCCAATCCTAGTTTGGGTTTGAATGTGAGCCCCAGGATAGAATAATAACTGGGTGTGATTCCAAGTGTGACCCCCAGGGCCTCCATGGGACTATAAAAGTCTGAACATGGAAGCATAAGTCTGAATGTGAGCACTAGATAGAGCCTTAATTAGAGTCTAAGCCCCAGGATGGAAGTGAGTTTAATGTAATCACTAGGGATACCAGTCTGGGTCCCTAAGTGATGCCAGGATGGAAGTGAGAATCTTGCTAGTGTGAATCTGAGTGTGAGTTCCAAGATGGAGGCATGAGTCCATGAACTCCAGTGTCCTATGTTGTTAGTCCTTGAGTTCAAATGTGAGCCCCAGGTTCCCCATGGGAGTCTGAGTGTGAGCCCTTAGTCTTACTGTAACTCTGAGTATAAGCCCCAGAATGTAAGTATGAATTTGAAATGAGGACCAAGTGTGAACTCTAGGACCCCAGTGAGATTCTGAGCATGAGCTCTAGGTCTCAATGTAGGTCTGTGAGCCTCAGGACAGAAATGTGAATCAAAGTGTGAGCCTGGAGTCCCAATGTGAGTCTGAGTGTAAACCCCAGGACTGAAGTGTACAGCTGAATATGAGCCCCAGAATTTAAGTGTGAATCTGAGTGTGAGTCCCAATGTTCTGGTAATTCTGAGTGTGAGTCCATATGCCTTTAAGTGTCCCAGTATGGGTTCTGGGTATGAATTCTGAAGCCCCAAGAAGTCTTGAATGTGAACTTTAAACTTAGTCTTTGTATGAGGTGAGGATCTGTTGGAATATTAGCCCTGATGGAGTGTGAACGTCAGCTCCATTGTCACCAATCCTGACCAGAAACCCCAAGAACCAGTTCAGAGATTTGTGTGGGTTTTGACAGTGGACACAGGCATAGTTTGAGACACATAGGCCCCTCCATCCCCCAAGTCCTGGCTAGCCCTGTAGCCATAGGAATATTCAACTGTTCAAGTCCCATCCCCACACATGCAGCGGTACACCATCACACCCAGAGTTAGACACACACAAATACAGTTTCAGACACCCTGGACATACAGCAATTGTAAATGCACAAACACACCCAGCATTTCAAATTCCCACCTCAGTGATTACAGCCACATGAACACCCCCAGTGACACAGACACAAATACACCAAGTGTTACAAGCAAAACTAGTCCTACAGACACACTCCCACAGTGGCATGCAGACACACACCTAGTTTTGCAGACAAGCTGCCAGCCACACACACACACACACACACACACACACACACACACACAGACGCTTCTCAAAGAAAGAGACTAGACGGAATGGGAAAGAAAATCCTGAATTTTCAACAAGGCGTGAAATAGTCCTGCCCGCCTGAAGCTACTGAAGGGGGGAGGGGGCCAAGGGAGCGAGCGAGTGTGAGAGCTAGACGCAGGAGAGGCTCGGGAGAGGAGAGGAACCGAGGAGGAGAGCTGTCCGTCTGGTGACCTCCCGGCGGCCCAGCCCCCACGCACGGGGAGATACACTACTCGGAGCAACACAGGGACACCCAAGCCGGCTCGCACAGACCGCACTGGGGGAGACACACACAGGCAGACTCACAAAGAGGCGGGGATACACCACAAGCGGACTCACACAAACACACAACACTGGAGGTCTTACAAAGAGACACTGGAGGAGACCCACTACATGGAGATACACACAGGCGGACTCATGAGGACACCACAGGCGGGATCACACCGACACACACACATACACGCGCGCGCGCGGATTCACACGGACACACACAACACTGGCAAACGCGCAACCGTCCGTTCACACCCCTGGGCGCTTTGAAGTCTAGATTTCTAAGGGAGAAGGAAGCCCCCTCCGGGCGCGCGGGGGTCATCACGACCCCCCAGTTCCGGAAATTTCCCAGCCCCGGGGCGCGCTGCTGAGGGGTGAGAGAGAATAGGGACGCTAGGACATCCGCCCCGGCCACCTCCCCCCAGCCGATTGTCCGCCCCCACCATCACCACGCCCAACCCCCGACGCGCCCGGACGCGGGGGGCGGCTGCTCACGCGCCCCCGCCCCCGAGTTTGCGGGCAAAGTTTCCCTTGAACTTTCCCGTTTCCCTCTCCCCCCGGGTCGCGGGCCCACGCGTGTCCTCCCCGTCTTCCCGCGCGCACGAGGGCCGCGGGTCTGTCGGTCAGCGGGAGGGTCTGAGCGTCCGGGTCCGGCCGCGCGCGAGGTCCGCCGCGGGGTACTCACCGCGCCCTCGGGCCACCGGGGCTCCGCGCCTCGCCCTTCGACCACCGCGGGCAGCGAGCGAGGCACGGAGCGCGGAGCTAGCGCCGCTGCCGGATCCCGCTGCCGAGCCCCGCGCCGCGCCGGCTGGAGCCGCCGCCTCCGCTGCCGCCGCCGCCGCCGCCGCCGCCGCCGCCCGCTCTGCACCGGCTCCTCGGCGCTCGGCAGCTTTAACCCCCCCATCCTCCTCCCTCCCTCGCGCGCTCCCTCCCTCCTTCCCTCGCCCATGTGACCGCGGGCGCCCGCTCGGCCGCGCGCGCCCTCGCTCCCCTCCCCCTCCCGCCTTGTCTCCCCGCGCCTCCGCGGCCGCGCGCCACGACCCCCTCCCGGCCACTGCCCCCGCGCGCCCCCGCCTTGGCACGCTCCCGCGCCTGGCACGCGCGGACACACTCACTCTGCTCAGGCCTGTGAGCCCCCACTCCCACTCGACTCGTGCTCGCACGCACCCTTCCCCCGCTGGCACACTCGCCCGCACTGGCACGCGTGGCCCGCTCACATTCGCCCTTTCCCGGGAACGCCCTCCAGACGGCTGTGGCCCCTGTGCTTGACGCGCAGGCCCGACCGCGGGTCTCAAAAACGCGTGTGCACACGTACCCGCACCCACTCTGCCGGATCCCTAGGGACGCTGGGCGGCCCCCCCCTTCTCCCCTCCCAGGTCGCCCATTCACACTCGCTCTCTCACTCAGCCTTGGCCAGGTCTCTGCTGCTGAACGCTCCCTCTTGTTCAGGCCCCGATGCCTCGTACCGACACCCTGGCACACCCCGGGCCAATTCTCTGGGTCCTCCCACCGGCATCTCTGGGAGAGGAGCGCGAGCCAGAGCCCCCAGGCCCCATTTTGGGTACAGGAGGCCAGGCGTCTCCGCCCCTCTCCTATTCCTGCTGCTCCCGGCAATGACTACCCTCCCAGTCACGAACACATACACTCCCCGCTTGGAGGGAAAGGGGGCTTTGCGCTCCCCTGACCAGGATGGACCAGGCCGGGAGCCCAGGCATTCGTCTCCCACCAAGTCTTGGGTGACACCACCACATCTACCCTCTGCTTCCTCGCCCCGCGGGGCCCATGGCCTAGGGAGAAACCTCCGCTGGGATGAACAGGGTAGGGACGGTGCATCCTCTACGCCTGGATGGGCAGTTCCAGAATGCCGGGCACGCGCGAGTCTGGCGCTGGAGGTCCACCCCTCGAGTGTTCGTGTCGCAGCCTGGGCCTCGGAGGGGCCAGTGTGCTCACTTCACTTGCCCCGGGGCCTCCCGTCTGACTACAGCATGGGGGATTAAGGTTAGACAACCCGACCGATTTCTGAAGCCACGCGAGAGCGCAACAGAAAGGTTAATGCCAGAAGCGGAGAACGAGTGGCCCACCCCCATCTCCACCCCATGGATTTTTCACCTGACCTTTGACCCATAATCCCTGCGCCTTGCCCCTCCTGGGAGCCGGTCCAGGGCTGGGGGCGGGGAGAGGGGGGGGAGGAACTATCTAGGTTTCCTCACACCCTTCCCCAGTAGGCTGCCCAGAGCGCCCGGGCCCTTTCCCAAGAAGTGCCTTAGGGACTCCAATTGCAGAGGAAAAACCTTCTTCCCGCCACTGCCGGGACTGTTCACTTTCACTTCCACGGCTTCAAAATCCCCTCAGTGCAACCGGCAGGGGTCAGCCCGGGCTGAGGCTCAGAGAGGGCTGGCAGGGGCTTAAAGACACAGTTAAATAGTGGCGCCAGGCTGAGAGCCTGTGCATCCCCACCCCAAGTATGCGTCCCCTGTCCGGCCTCTCGGGCCCGAAGCCTCCAGACTCCCGAGCCACGGACGAGGACAGGAAGGTGGACCCTGGGAAAGAGCGGGGGCCACGCGACGAAATTAGGGGAGGGCAGGAGGGGTCAGGAATTGCTCCTCATCCTGAGCAGAAACTAGGCCTGGATGCAGTTGGGTGCTCAGGCGGCCCCCGCTCCTCGTGAGATCCGCGGGTCATGGGTGGGCTGACTTGACCTCGGGATCCTCCCGTGTTCCCGGACACTGCCTCCTTCTGCCAGGTTGAGAGCAGTGGGGAGTTCCGCCCGGGACAACGTCCCCTCTCCACCTGGGGACTCGGGGGCTGCAGCCAGCAGTGCCGATATCTGCGGGTGCCGGGACAGGTTCTGCCCGGGGCATCCGGGAGCCGGGAGCCGGACATGTCGGTGTGTCAGAGGATTAGCGAGGACGAGAGGCGCACGTCGGACCGGATCCCGGCGTCCGTTGATCCTCAGCAACTTCCAGGCGCTGCACCCAGCGGCCGCGCCCGCTTCCCCGGTGCCGCAGCGACACCTGGCGGGCAGTGCGGGAGGCGCGTACCCCTAAGGCTGCGTCTCGGTTTCAGCGGCAGCGCCCAACCGCGGAAGGACCTGTGGGTGCGGCCCCCGCCCTTCCGCCGCCCTCCCAACCGATTCTGTTCCCACCTGGGCTGGGGCAACGGATTTTTCGTGGGTTTCTGCTTCTGCTGCCTTCAATGCCTTATCTGCCCAGGAGCTTGTGAGCTTCCTAAGTCTCTGTGTTGAACCCTCCCATACCCCAGGGCCGTGAGGGCAAAGCCAGGCTTCTTAGGTGGGGTGTAAAAGCCCTTGCGGGATCTGGCCCTATCTCCTTTCAGGCTTTTTAAATTTTAATTTTATTATATTTTTAAAAGATTTATTTTTTTCAAGTAATCTCTACTAGACCCAAGGTGGTGCTGGAACTCACAACCCCAAGATCAAGAGTAGCATGCTGTAGGGACTGAGCCAGCCAGGTGCCCTCTTCTCAGGCTTCATTAGGCACCCCTATCCCCAGCTGCCCTAGCTCTGCACCAGCCCCCTTCTCCATCATGGTGCCTTTATCCTTAAGCTAAACCCCACTTCACTGACACCATTCCCCTTGTTCCACCCCATCTTCACCCTTCTTCAACACCTGCCTCTCCCACGAGGGACAGCAGGAAAAAACTCCCTTAGTCGGGAGCCCTAGCCCCCTGCAAGTAATGTAGATTCCAGATTTGATAACCCTGGAAAACCTTGGGAAATTGAGGGAAGAAGTTCTCAACTTGGAGTATTACACCTTCTTGAGGAGTACACCTGAAAGAAGGCTCTATGGCAGGACTTTTGGCTTCACCCTTCACCATGACACATGACCTAACCTTGGACCCCGTTGTGCCCCTCCACTCCCAGGAATCAGCTTTGCCATCCCAAGGCTAGGTAGCAAGTTTCCTTCCCCATTCCTACTGATATGCCCTCAGGGAAGGAGAGCTTCCATCCCACCTCCTGTGGCCTACCTTTTCTAGAGCTCCTTTGGGACATGATGCTCTTCTAACCTGCCATACCATCAGAATTTTCCACTGTGGGTCACACACCTGACTATCCAAAGTTACAAATACAAAGAAAATCTCTATCTTGCCTACCAATGCCAAACACACCATCATGTAAAGTCACATACTCAGTCTCAAAGAGTCAAATGTTTATATTCAGCCTCACTACAGTACATTGGTAGTCAGGGTCCTCTGCAACTGGCAGCTAGAGGTCCTAGAAGGGCAGGACTCTCTGAATCACACACTTGTACGCCATCCTCACACATAGATACAGCCACACACACACAGCCATGTACTCAGTCATACCACGTGTCACATAGGCACACACGCATAGGCACACGCACTCTCAATCACACAAAGTCCCACACTGGGGTTTGGCGGTAGGGGCCGGCTCTGGGAGGCAGTTACGTAAAAGCTCTCATAGCCTCCCCCTCTCACTCCCCCTCACTGCGCCCCCCCTGCTTCCTCTCACTGTGCCAGCGCCCGGGGCGGCTTGGCCGGGGACCGGGAACAGCTCGGCCTCGCGGAGGCTCCAGGCGCCGAGAAACCCGATCCCGACACAGCCCCGGGCCGAGCCAGGGAGGGGGGCCCCTTGAGCACCCACACACACATTCAGGGTCCAGCCCGGCCCCTCAGGGAGGACCTACCCCTATCCTGGGACAGCACCTAGACCCACTTACAACACACCCTGTGCTGCAGAGCCCCTTCTGGAATCCTGTTATTTGGACCACTGCCTAAGTGTGCCCTGACCCTTCCAACCTTGGCACCAGAAAAGGGCAAAGATTCCCTAAAGGTAGAGAATAGGAGAGAGCTGAAACTATGATGGGGAAACCTAAGTATTCAGCCTGGAATTAATTGCTCTCAATTCTCTGGATCTATCTACACTTCCCTGCTCACTGGGGCCCTCTAAAGCCATGCTGATAGAAAGGGGTGCTTTCATTCCTGCTCCAGGCCCCCCTCAGATTTGCTGCCTATTGATCCCAACATATCCAACTAGAATTCTAAATTTTTTGGATAGGCTCAAAGCCTCGCCTCCCTCTCTGATATCCTTCCTTCCTCCTTAGTTGGAAGTTCTAACGCCAGTCTAACCCCAGTTCCTCCTGTTTTGCTAAGAAGGAAGTTTGAAAGCAACCTGAGCCATTGAGAATGAAATCCCTGAAAGGAGGAAGGATTAAGGCTCAGGAAACCCCTGAAAGTCCGGAGTCTAAGAGGAGGGAAGAACACATCTGTGTCCAACTACCCCCCCACCCCACCCCCGCATATAACCCCTACCCCACTCTGCAGCCTAGACTCTATTTTTCAAAATAGCTTTTGCGTATTCGGCTGGGCTGCCCAAGCAGAGGCAGAAAGGGAATTTCCCCCTATGTTCTCTGCTAATGAACAAAACATTTCATGTTGAAATTCCCCCTCTGCCCCCAACCCAGTGTCTCTAGGGCCCCCCAGCCTGACCAAGAAGAGGGGACCACTAGGAGCGGAGTAACAGGGGGAAGCCTCCAGGGGTAGCACAATTTACATTGGGGGGACATCTTTTTTAATAAATAATTAGAGTAGCTTTTTTTTTTTTTTTTTTTTTTTTTTTTTTGCTTTTGGCTAAAATTACCCACTCCTGTGGCAGCTTCCCAGAAAGGGCGGCGGGAGGGCAGCCGGAGCTGTCCCAAGGCCCAGGATATGGCCCCCCTCCCCTGGGCGAGGAGCTTTCCCCAAGTTGTTTTCCTGGTCTCTTCCTCTTGGATGTTTTTTTGATTATTAATCACATTTTCCATTCACAGGCTCAGTCCAGACCCTCTCCCCCTGGGGTCAGGGCTGGACAGAGGGAGGAGGTACAACTTCCAGAAGAATGAGTTGGGGACAAGATGGGCAGTGACCCTTGGTCTTGGCTGACCTGAAAGAGGCTGTTAGTGGTACGTCACAAATCACACCCTCGCCATCCTGGTACACAGTAGGACCTTAACTGATACAAGTGGAGTGAATGAATGAACAGGTGTCCAGCTCTCACAGTGCCTAGACAGCACTGAAAGGTAATGCTCCTACTGTCAGTTCCCTTATGCTACAGACAGGGAAACAACTCAGAGAGGGGCAGTCACCTGACCAAGTAGCACAGCAAATTAGTACCAGGACCAAAATAGGACCCCAGGAATGCTGATGGCCTCCCATTCATAAGGCAGCTAATAAGTATATATTGAGCATCTACTATATGCCAGGCATTGATCTAAGTGAGAGAATAGGGCAGTGAGCCAAACAAACAAAAATCCCTGCTCTCTCAAGCATACGGAGGAACTAGAACTCCACACACTGCGGACATGTGTCTAAGTTAGTACAATGACTTTGAAACATGATTTGGCAGGATCTACTCAGCTGAACATATATATGCCCTATTACCTCACAATGAACATTCATAGCAGTTTTATTCATAATAGTCTCAAACTAGAAACAACCCAAATGGATAAATAGATTATGTAGTTACAGCAATACAAAAGAACCAACTGTAGCTACATGCGACAAAAAATGGATAGAGCTGGGATCCCTGGGTGGCGCAGCGGTTTGGCGCCTGCCTTTGGCCCGGGGAGTGATCCTGGAGACCCGGGATCGAATCCCACGTCGGGCTCCTGGTGCATGGAGCCTTCTTCTCCCTCTGCCTGTGTCTCTGCCTCTCTGTCTCTCTCTGTGTGACTATCATGAATAAATAAATAAAATCTTTAAAAAAAAAAATGGATAGAGCTCATAGACAAAATGTTAAGCAAAGAAAAAAATAAGAACCAGACACAAAAGGGTATATATTGAATGATTTCATTAAGATAAAGCTTGAGAATAGGCAAATTCATTTACAATAATAGAAGCTGCAACTGCACTTAACCTTTGTTGGAGTGGCAGTTCTAAGAGTTTAGTCATGTATGTCAAAATTTGAGCTGTACCCTTAAGGGTACAGCTTTGTACCCTTTGTGTACTTTACTGTTTACGTTTTGTCTAAAAAAAAAAAAGTTTAAAAATCCCCTGCCCCCCCCCCCAAAAAAAATCCCCTGCCCTCATGGAACTCCCATTCTAGTCAAGGAAGACTTACCTAAACAAAATTGGTAACTATACAGTTTGTCCATGTGAGAATGCTGTGTCTGACTCCATAGCCCCCTTAGGTGAGAGGTGACAGCCTAAATGTCACCTAAAAGAAGCCTAGCCTAAGCCCCTTTGTCTTCTCCCTTAGTGCCATAGTCTTTTTCCTTCTAGTAAATTGTGCGATGTTTAACTACCTAGTTACTTGTGAGCTCCATGAGGGCAGCCCTGTGATAGCTAGAGCAGGGCCGGGCATAGAACAGGTGCTCCTAACATTGAATGAGATTTAAATAAATATTGAGTGAATGAATGAATGATGTAAGCAAGCAGGACAACATTGACCTGAGGAGTGAAGTCCCACGGCACAGGAGAGGGAAAACTGCCTGAATGCGTTACAGCCTCAAGGGATGGGAAAGAGGGGTTGGCACATAGTAAGGGATTAAGCAGAGACCCAGAAGGCAGACTGAGATAGCCTGAGTGGCTCAGAAACCACATCCTGAAGTGCCTTTAGTGCCAAGGCCACGCAGGCCTGGAAAGGCAGAGAATATGTGAAGAACATAACCAGATCTGTGTTTTAGATCACTGAGGCTGCTGCCATATAGGATAGTGATCAACGTTAAGGCTGAAGGTGGGGCAGTCAGGGAAGAGGTGTTTGCATTTATCCTAGGAGGGAGACCTCCAGCCTGGCCTGGGGCAGGGCCATGGGGCTGAAGAGAGAACAGGGCTTTGGGAGAGGGATAGTGGGCACTCAGATTCATCTCCATCTGCTCCCTGACAGAGGAAGCTCTGTGCTACCCTATATACAGAGAACAGACCTCTGGACACTTATTCCAGGGGTCTGCTCTTCCAAGGACCCTCCCCCAGTAATCCTGGCGTCTGGGACAAGTTTGGAAAATGCAGCAGATGGTCAGGCAGAGTGAAGAAGAACCGGAGGGGATGAGGGGTGGGGAGAGGGACAAGAGAGGACAGAGAACCTAAGAATTAGGACACTAAGTGTGTTTGAAGGCTGGAACAGAGGCACAGACTTGCAAAATCACAGACTCAGTTTTTCATCTTGTAAAAATTTGCATGAAACTAATTCCCTGCTCAAAAGCACAAAGTCTCGCCTACCCTTCCTCCCACTTCAGTGGGTCTTGACCTCTTTCTCCCCCAATTCTTCATGGAGGAGGCATGTCTTCAAAGGATTGTCTCTTTCCAGTGACCGCCCAGAGTCTGGCTTTGATCCCTGCTGCTGTAGGGCTGCCTCCCTAATAATGGGGCTGAGATTTCCAAAAAGGACTGAGGGCCACATGGCCCCAAGATTGGCTTCCTCCCTTAGCTCCATATCCAGCCAGCCTGTGATTCCCTGGGGTGGGGGCAGAGGGAAGAAAAGAGACCCCAACTTCTCCCTCAAAAACTCAATTGTAGTGATTCTGAAGACAGAGAAAAATTAGAGATTTGAAGACTGAATGCCAAAGACACCAAGTCCTAGGGAAAGAGACAGGAGCAGATGGGAGTCCAAGAGAGAAAATTGAATTAAGTTCAGTTCAACAGGCATTTATTAGCACCTACTGTGTGCCAGGTCCAGAGGGAACATTGTGTACAAAAGCGCAGATAACTCCCAGGTTTTTGGCATGAGTGACTGGGAGATGATGGTGCCATTCACTGAGCTAGAGGGAGTTGGGGCTTGACATGTCCAATTGAAGGGGCTGTGGGATGACAGCCAGCAAGGACAAGGATGGGAAGAACACAGAAGGTGAGAGAGGGCTGCCTGGCTGGAAGTGCAGAGTCCCTGGTCAGCAGCTCCCAGTGCCCCCTGTAACTGGTTCTTACTGGTTGTGGGTATTCATCAAAATCTCAGACTGATCTGGGCACTCTGAGTGAGCTAGGAGATAACAAGAGAGATCACTGAGCAGGGAGAGAAAATGATGAGAGGGAGTGGGAGGAGAGGAGAGGATTGAGGCAAAGCCCTAGGAACCATGACTGAAAACCAGAGAGGATGGGGTGCCTGAGTGGCTCAGTCAGTTGAGCCTCTGACTCTTAAATTCATCTTGGGTCATATCTCAGGACCTGAGAGTGAGTCCCACATCTCCCTCTGCCCCTCCCTCTCCTTGTGATCTAGTGTGGTACATACACACATGTGCATGCTCCCTCACTCTCCCTCAAATAAAAAAATTAATAAAATCTGTAAAAAAACAAAACAAACAAACAGAACACAGAGGGCAGGGAAGGAAGGTGTGGTTGCCCCAGACACATAAGGAAAGCCAGGAGTCAGCATTGTCACAAGACCAAAAAGGAGCCTGGTGAGGCCAAGAAAGAGCTCTAGGCTTTAGCAGCCAGGATTGGGCTGAGGCCAATGGGACAAAGCTGGTGTTAGGAGCTGGCTGAGGTGGACCCTCCACAGAAGCCTGTGAGCAGAGTCAAGGCCCCTCCTTCCCCAGCCTCCCTGCTGTCCCCTGAGCCCTGCTTGGGCTGGGGGGCTTTCTCAGCCAGACACTGGGAAGAAGAGGATGGAAAAGCTCCCTTGCCCCCAGACTCCTATCCCTGAGTCTCTAGTTTCTGGCATTCCCAGGAGGGTCCTGAGCATTCCTCGAGCTTGGGAGCCCTCAACAGCCAGGGAACTCTGGGGACCCTGGGGGTAATTGAAACCAGGGTTAAGACATTAGAAACCATAACGCCAACTCCCCGGCTCCCTCAGGATAGTTCCTGGTTTTCTTCTCAACCCTATCCTCCCTGCTGCTGACAGCTCAGCTCTCAGGGCCCCACCAGCTGGGCCATGACCCTCTTCCCAAAACCAACTAGACGGGGCCTCCAACCAGAAGGCACCCAAAGCCAGCCCTCAGAGACCTCTTCTCTGTGCTCGGCTAGCCTAAGCCTCCATATTGAAGTGTTACCAAATTCTAATCTGGATCCCTTATTGCAGCACCTACTTTAAGGGATTGAAATTACACAATGGGAAGGATTTCTCAATAGTGAAAGAGAAAGAGGTAGGAGATGTGGAGCAGGAGTGCCTCTTTACTAGTAGGTGCTCAGTCAATTTGTGGGGAAGAAAGAATGAATCTCAAAGATGGGGCCCCACCAAAGCCAGGTGGTATTGGCTGGGCCAAATCTGGATCAGGGGCAGACTGGCTGCACATCTTGAAGGAAGGAAGAAGGCCTCCAAGGAATTCTGTGGCCTAGAATGTGGCCCTTTCCATCTCTCTCCCTGCTCTAATGTCTCTCTTTGTCACAGTCCTTGTCTCTGATACAAAGGATAGGAAGCTGCCTATTTGTTGGCCTCTGGGAAGGCCCTCCGCTGCACAGCTGCCTGACGATTCCAGGATTCCCAGATTTCCAGATTTCCCATGAGTGCTGGTGTGGGAATGTTGTCCCCACCTCTGTCACTATGTCTGTCTCTTTTCTTGGCTCTTCAGTGAGACCGAAGGGTTCAAATACCTACTCCACCATTTACTGGCTTTGTGACTTCAGGGAAATGACTTCATGCCTCTGTGCTTCAATTACCTCAGTAGTAAAATGGGATCATAATAGAATAGTGCCTACTTCCTAGGACTATTGTTAACATTCAGTTAAATGAGATCCAGTCAAGTGTTCAGCACTAGCCTGGTGGGCACCACTGCCCCCTTCATCTGCTGGCTTTGGCTTTCTCCCCATCAATGTCTTTAGGTCTCCTCTGACTTTCATGGTCTTCCAACACCTCCCTCTACATCCATCATCCTCTGTCTCTCCATCTTTCTCACTCTCCTTCTTTCCCCTTACCCCCCTTTCTCTCCCCGTGTGTGGCTTTACGAGAATCCCCCAGACAGCCCTGTTTGATCCTGCTCCAATCCCCATTGGCACAACTGGGCAACTGGGCCAGGTGAGGTAGGGTGGGGTGTCCAGAGAGGTTCTTTTTTTTTTTTTTTTTTTTTTGGTTCTTTTTTTTTTTAAGATTTTATTTGTTCATGAGAGACACAGAGAGGCTCCCCTCTGGGGAGCCTGATGTGGGACTCCATCCCAGGACTCTGGGATCAAGACCTGAGCCTGAGCCGAAGGCAGACACTCAACCACTGAGCCACCCAGGTGCCCCTCCAGGGAGGTTTTTAATTCAAACATGGAATTCCTGACAGCAGGATCACGCCTGGGCCTGAACATGGGTGAATCACAGATGGAGGGAAGAGTGATTATGTCTGTGTCCTTTCTGGCGAGACAGGAGAGCTGGGGGCTCAGCTTGGCAGTCTCTTGGAGGAAGGGGGACTTGCCCTGACTTCTCTGACTGCCCCCACACCTGGGCCCAGGCCAGATCCCCCATGTCTAGTGCCTGCCTGGAGGTAAGGCAACCCGCCCAGAGCTCAGGACAGAAGGGGGGAAGACTTCCATCTCTACATAGGGTGGCTTACCTGCCCTGAAACTATTCTGGACCACCCTCTCACCCTGAGTTCTGCCTACTTTCCCACACCCCATTCCAAACCCTATATGGAGACAAGTTGCCTCCACAGATCCAGTCTCTTATCTCTCTACTCTGTGGCTGTTTCTCCTAGCCTTGATCTCTGATCTCTTTATCTCTGTGGCTCTTATCTCTTATGTATCTCTGTGGCTGTTTCTCCTAGCCTTGATCAATGACTTTGCAGCTGCATATGCTTTACACCCCCAAGTGAGCCTACCAGGGATAGGAATCTACAGTGGTTGAAGAATCTGTGTTCTTCCACCTGGACCAGAGAGTCCCTTCTTGGGAGGGGTGGGGAAGATGCAGAAAGTCCAGATGTCCTTTCTGTATCACTGGATTTGTGAAGGCAGAGGCATGGTGTAGAACAGGTGCTCTATAAATATAAACCCAATGACAGAGGGGCAAAAGACCCTGAACAGGTAATTGGATGGTTAAGGCTGCAACACACAGAAGCATGGATAGACTGTGCATAGGTTCTGATTTTGTGGCTCAGCAAGGAGTCTTTTCTGGGGCCAGGATTGGTTTCAACTAGCCCCAGACACCCCCATACCTGGGCCCCAGCCAGACACCTCACGTCAGCCCTTAGGCAGAGGGCCAGATGTATGTATGAACCTCTAAGACTTACCTCTCAGTTCCCTATTCTCTGCACATCATTGCCTCAGGATGCCCACCAGATTCACGGAGAGAGATGGGACTACAGATCCGGAGAGAGAAACACTAGGCAGGGTCACGCGGTAGGCAGAGGCTGGAACAGGAGCCCTAGTGTACTGGCAGCCAGCATGGGCCTGTCATAGGGATCCTATGCCAACACTGGCAGGGGGCAGACCTGAAACTGGATTTTAAGTGGGAAGAGCACCCAGGAATCTTTGAACATGCAGGCAGCTCGGCCATCAGGTAAGGACAGGTGTGCAGCTTTCTTTCCTTCCCATCAGACAGAGACAAGCGTTAGAATAAGAAGTTCAGAGAGACAGAATCAAAGAGAGGAGAGAGAACCTGGAAGAGAGGCCAAGAAATAGACACAATTAGAGTCAGACGCAAAAATAGAGATGCAGAGGAAAAAGATGTGAGTCAGACATGGGGACAGGGAGATACAGAAGGAGGGGGAGAGCCTTACAGTTTAAGACCGGGACCAAGAGACGGGAAGACATGAAGTCACAGAGAAATGTTGTCTCAGCATCATAGAGCCACAGTGACATGGAGTCAAAGATATATGGACAGGGATGAACAGGAACTCAGAGACAGAAACAAAGAAACAGGAAAGAGAAAGAGAGAGCTGGAGACAGAAAGATCAAGAGGGGCAGAGAGATGGAGAGAGAGCAAGGAGACAAAGAGTGAGGCAAATAAAATGATCAAAATAGCAGGAAAGGGAAAAAGCAGGCGACAGAGGAGAGCCTCCTGGCCTCCAGTCTCTCCAGCCTGGTCTCCCCAGGGTTTGGGCCCCCCTTTGCTATTCTTTGGTTTCCATAGCAACAGGGAGGGCAGTGCCAAATTTGCATATACATTTACATCCTTTCAGTCTGCATAATTCAACAGGTTCTGTGCATATTCATGAGACTATGAATGAAGGTGACTCTCCCAATCCTAGCTCAAAACCTGGCTGTGGTGCCCCCTGCTTGCAGTACATGGTCATGGCTCCAGGCCCAACCTCGAAAGGTTAACCAGACCCTGCTAACATACCCCCATTCCCCAAACACTGCCTCATACTTTCCTATCTTCAGATCTTTCCTCAGGTGATGCCCCTCTGCCTGCCAGAGATGCCCTCCCCTCAGCATCAGTCCTATCAATGGTACACATGCATGCGTATATACACATACATGCACACGCACTCATGTGTTCATATGAACTCTGGTTGAGGGTGGGGGCATGGCAGGAGTGACAGCCCTGGTGGAGGAGGCCCCTCAGTCACACTTCTGTCTGTTGTTTGTCAGAGAAGGAGGTGCATAAAAGGATCACCCTGAGGGAAGGGATGTGGTGTGAGCAGAAGGCTGACAGATCTACCAAAAGAATGGGATGTAGGACACTGTGGACCTCACATGGAAACTGATAAAGATCCTAGTTCCAACTAGAATAACCAGGGGAGCTAAGATAGAGCCAAAAGGAACCTCAGAAACAGAAGGGCTGAGGTGGCTTAAGTGGTAGTGAAGAGGGTACTTGGGCCAAGAACTCTTTCAAAGTGCCAGGCTTTGAAAGCCCTTGTGGGCTGGGAGGCACTTCTCTAAGGCCTGCTCCAGCCATAATTTTGTATTCACCATCTCCCCTTGGTCCCTTTAGAAACCTCCCCACTGCCCTTCCTGCCCGGTGCCCCAATCCATTTGCCACACTGTAGCAGCCAGAGTTCTCTCTGATATGCCACATCATTTCCTCTTTTTTTCTTTTTAAGATTTTATTTATTTATTCATGAGAGACACATAGAGAGAGTGGCAAAGACACAGGCAGAGAGAGAAGCAGGCTCCCTGCAGGGAGCTCCACGTGGGATGGGACTCCAGGATCACACCCTGGGCAAAGGCAGACGCTCAACTGTTGAGCCACCCAGGTGTCCCACATCATTTCCTCCTTAAAGCCTTCAGTGACTCTCCATCACCCTCAATTTTTTTTTAAATTTTTATTTATTTATGATAGTCACACAGAGAGAGAGAGAGAGAGGCAGAGACACAGGCAGAGGGAGAAGCAGGCTCCATGCACCGGGAGCCCGATGTGGGATTCGATCCCGGGTCTCCAGGATCGCGCCCTGGGCCAAAGGCAGGCGCTAAACCGCTGCACCACCCAGGGTTCCCCATCACCCTCAAGAAAAAGTCCAAGCTCCTTGGCCTAGCACTCAGGAGCTTCCTATCTGCCTCCACCACCTCCCCTCCCCCACCCCGAGCTTCACTCCTCACACTCCCTGCCTTGAACTTCTTGCTCCAGTGATGATCTCTGTGCTCTTCTCACCTCTATATGTTAGCTCATGCCTGCTCTTTACCCAGAGTGTCCTTTTCACTTTTTACTACTGGCGCTTTTTTGAGATTCTACACAGGCATCATCTCTTCTTTGAAGCTTTGTCTGTCCCTAAAGACTGGATGAGGGGTTCTGAACGCTTAAAGTCTAATGAACTTCCCTAATCTCTCTATATGTACCAATAGTGAAACAACCTATGTATGTGGCTATAGCTCTAGTGGGACTGGAGGTTCTGAAGCCAGTGACTAAATTTGTCATATTACGGGTAATCATTAGCTGTTTGTTGAACAAATGAGAGATCTTTGTGGCTACTGAAGGCCAAGTTTCAAGCCTAGATTATCCTTTTTGTCTTAAGGCTCCTGGGAATCTTTGCACAAACTCTGCAAAGGGATGGGCCATCCCTTTGTAAATGCTGCCACCTTGTGGCCATGTTCAGAAGTGCAGCCAAGCATTGCCTCCTGGTGCAAGGACCAAAGTCAGCGCTGGAGGTACCCTACAGAATCAAGCCAGGTCCCAAACTGTAAGAGGGGGCCGGGGGGGGCGGGGGGGGGGGGAGTGGTGAGGAGGTGGGTCCTTAGGAAGGAGTACCCAGAGTCCACTACTAGTGTCCTTTGAACACTCTTGATGAGTTCCAAGCAGACAGAATGGCAAGAGCAAAGCCTGAGGCAGAAAATCTCATGGCACCTGGGAAGAGTAAAGCATTTAGTGTGGCCAGAGCCCAGATCCAAAGGAGTTGGGCCAAAGATGGACTGAGCCATGGCAGTGATCAAGCAAAGGGGTCCTTTAAGACCATCCGGTGAATGAATTTGGATTTTTGTCCTCTAATTTGGACATGGGGAGGTTGAAGAAGAATGACAGATTTGGGTATAGCCATGTACTTGGAGGCTCAACATTCATTCATTCTTACATTAAATATTTATCAAGCACCTGTGATGTGCCAAGCAATGTTGACTAATGTAATCTTAAATGGGTTGGTCAGAAAAGACCTTTGCTGAGATGACATTTGAACGAAGGCTTGAAGGAGGAAGGGAGACAGTCATGCAGGTACCCGGCAGAAGAGCATTCTAAACAAAGGGAACTTGGTTTGAAGGAGAGCTCAAAAGGGAGTGAAGCAGGGAAACCAGTAAGGAGGATGCCCCAAGATAATGAGGAGCACAAAACAACAGAAACTGTAGGAGCAGAGACACATTTAGGAAGCAAAATTGGCAGGACTTGGTACCTGCTTGCACAAGGCAGGTATTTAACTCCTCCAGGCACATTGTGTTCAGTCCCCATGTCAAAGCTAACAAAATCACCTACATGCTGCCTCTAAAACAGGCAGTGAGAATACTCTGCACATTCCATCCTGGATGACTCCAGGTGCCCAACTCCTGCCCCCGACACACACACACTGTCACGCACCCCAGCCTCTTAACTTCATCTTCAGTGACCTTCCCTCCAGGCCACCCAGCTATCCACACTCATGCCCACAATCAAGAACAGTCAGGTCCTAAAACTCTCAAATCCACTGACTCTTCCATCTCATCCTTCAACTACTGTTGAATTATGTTCTTCCATAAAGGATATGTTTAAGTCCTAACCCCAATACCTGAAAATATTCTAAGGGTATGACTTTATTTGTAAATAAGATCTTTACAGAGGTAATCAAGATAAAATGAGGCTATTAGGGTGGGCCCTAATCCAATATGACTGGTTTCCTTATAAAAAGGAGAAAATTGGACATAGAAACAGACACAAGGGAAGAAAATGTGAAGATGAATGACTAGAATGATATATCTAAAAGCCAAGAAGGCTAACGACTGATGGCAAAAGAGATTAGAATGAGTCAAGGAAAGATTCTCTTATACTATAGGTTTCAGAAGGAAAATGGCCCTGCTGACACCTTGACTTCAGATTTCTAGTCTGCAACACTGTCAAGCAGTAAATTTCTGTTGTTCTAGGCCACACAGTCTGTGATACTTTGGTATGATAGCCCTACATATGGGTATAGCAGCAGTGCCCTGTCCTAGTTTTCTCAACTACTCCATTTCCTCCCACCCCACCCGACATTTCCATGTGGATCTCCAGGACAGTGACCTCCACCCTTTTCTTTTTTTTTTTTTTTTTCCTCCACCCTTTTCTATCTTCACTTCTCTCCTGACCCACTTTGGATTCCTCGATCCTTCACTATACCTTGCTAGTCTCATTCTTCTTCCATCATTTCTGCCAGTCTTAACCTCAGTCTGGAAGAATGGAACAGTGATTTCTCTGAGTCCTCACCTGTCCTATGGGTGCTGCTGAAGCTCACTCTGAAAACACTACAAATTCATTGTTACCAGCCTCAGCTGGTATGGGCTGGAACAGTATGGGCCTGTTCATCCTCCTGTACCCCTCTGGTTAGGTCTCCTGCCACAATTATCTCATACTGCCTTCCCACCAGCCTGCTGATTTCAGTCTCAGAAGCAGAGCTGGATTCCTGCTTCAAGGGGAGATGGAAACCTAAACTCCCTTATGTCCCACCTTCATCTCCACAGCCATCTACATGCACACCCATCTACAACTCTTTTCCTGGGAACTTATAGGGAGTCCTCTCTCTGGTCCCCCTTGGGAGGCCCACACCTCCATGCTTCTGGGTCCTGTTCCCTTTTACCCTTTAGAGTCTTGTTCTGAGTTATCCACAGTATCTTGCATCTTTAATCTCTTTCTCTGCTAGCTTCTTCCATTAGCTACAAATGTGCTCAACTCTCTAAATCATTAAAATGAAGAAAAAACTCTCTGTATCCCACATTCCTCTATAACTATTTAATACCTGTGTCCTCCCATTCACAATCCCACTTCTTTGTCTCTACTTCCTTACCTCATACCACGGTATAATCTTTTCTAAGAAATTATCGGGGCAGAAGCCACACTGGAGTGGATAAAGAAGTGGGAAGAAAGTGAATCAGCAATTGTACACAACTCTTATGCTCCCTTCTAAGTTGAGTCAAGCTTTCTGACTCTAAAGGCCTATCTTCTCTCTGGTTCCCTCCCTAAAATTCTTTCTCTAGGCTCCAACTGGGCCCTGTAGAGACCCAGGAGGGAAAGTTCCCCAGAATCACTAGTCATCCCTCTCTTAGCTTGTGGCCTATTTACTGATTCTCCGAACTGCAGATGCTGTTCCCCCCAAGAGACTTGACCCTAGCTCAGTTTCCCTCACACAACCCCTCCCATCATCCTGGAGTTCCCAGGTGGTGCCTTAACAAGCTGCCCAAATGGGAGCCCCTCCTAGGACTTCCAGACCTTGTGATACCACCTAACTGAATCATTTGTTCAGGACCAGTCAACGTGCTTATTCCAAGTGATCATCCCACCATGGCCATTGCACGCTGAATCAGGATAGGATGCTGAGCCACATATGAACAGTCGGCCAGTGGCCTGGCCCTAAAGCTCTGGGGACTAGTGACACTCGGACAGCTGTTCATGGTAGAAGACACACAAGTGGAGATGCTTAGAGAAAAGGCAATATGCAGAAGCTAGGAAGGAGCAAAAACTTGAGTTAGACACAAACAGAATGGGGAGAAGTCAGGCAGTTGCTGCTAGCAAGACACGAGTCTGCCACAGCCTCTAGGGGTGTGTTAGATGTTCCTTGACCCTCTGTATTTGAGAGGGCTGGCTGGGCAGCTATTCAGAGCGTTTCCTAGCTCTAATATCCCCTGAATCTTCATCCCTTGCCCCTCCCTCAGCCTTCCCTATCACTCTGGGCAACCTACCTTGGAAAGCATAGGACACAGGATTCAAAGCTTGACCACAGCCTTCTGGCCTTATGGTCCTCTCACCTCTGCCCAAAGCCCTTACTGAGGCCTCCAGTCCTCCATTTCTCCCAACATCCTAACCCTTCCCACCTAGATTCAGCCAAACATCAACACTCTCAAATTACTGGGCCCTCCATGCCATGAGCCCAGAAGTGCTCCAAGTCTGTGCTTTCCTGGTGACTGGACACTCAGTCTACTGGATACATTAGAGAAGGCATCAAAGTCCAGTGGGAAATCCAATTGACTCAACTCTTTACTGAATCTATCACTGCTCACAATCCTGCTCTGGTTCCTGCAGACTCCTGGTGACCACTCCAATCATCACCTCTCTCCTCATGCCCCTGACCTTACCCCTGACCTGAATCAGAATCTAAGGCCAAGTTGAGACAGAAAAGGAGCAGCAACGGCTAAAAATGAAGAATGAGATCTGGAGGGGAGATATCAGATTGAGCTGTTTTTTGTTTTTTTAAAGTTTATTTAAGTAATCTCTACACCCAATATGGGGCTTGAACTCACAACCCTGAGATCATGAGCCACATGATATTTCAACTGAGCCAGCCAGGTGTCCCATGAGCTATGTTTTTAAGATAGAAAAAACATGTTTGTAAGTGGAGTCATTAATGATAGCAATTAACATTTACATAGTACTACATGCCCAAGAGGTATCTAAAAGTCATATGTGTATATTTCTATATTCAATCCTCATAACAACCTTATGAGGTAAGCACCACATATATCTTGTTATAATGGATGGGAACACTAAGGCTCAGAGCACTACTTGCCCAAGGTCCAGAGCAGTAACTTAGTAGCAAATGGCAGAACCAGAATTCAGATCCAGGCAGTCAATACCTGAGACCATGACCTTAACCACTAAACTGTAATAAATGTTGCAGAGAAAGAAAAATGTCCCTGAACTTGGGGTAGGGAAGAGGGTACAGGGACTCTCCCTACTTTAATCCCACCTCCACATAGCAGGTCAAGCAAATGGTCATCAGACAAATGGGCAGAACCTTTATTTCCTAACCCACTCCTTGGATCTCTGTCAGAATAAAGAACAGAGGCACAATAGGTAGAATGCCAAGTAAACCCTTCTTAAGCAATCCAGAACCCAGCTGAGACCGCACACCTGTACTCTTCATAGTAGTCCCTTTTCACACACCAGACAGAACGGGAAGCCCGACAGGGAGGCCCCCGCTTGTGCAGATTCAGGTCTTGTTGGGGATGTTGAGCAGTTACAAGAGGCTCTTCAGAGAAGGTAAAGCCATTCTTAGATAGTCATGCCTGGAAAATAGCTTGCTCCGCAGATCTTCAGGACCAAGTGTCTCGAACCCTTCTTCGGGGTCGTGGGCCACAGCTGGAGCTCGATGTGGGGCCCAGGCCAGGGGGTGCTCCTGGAGGCTGGTAGCCACATTCATTGGGGTCTAGGGGGTCCCGGCTAAGCAGTACCCACACTGCAGGTACATGGCGGCGCACTGTGAGGGGATCCAGGCCCGTGTCAGGTGAGATTGGCACCCAGCTGTCTTCAGTCTGCAGGAAGCGCAGCTTGGTAAGCTGGTGCAGGCCTGGTACACGTCGCTTGACAATCTCAGCACAGCTCACCGCCTTCCCTGCGGCCCGGCCAGAACCTGAGAACACCACATGCCGTGCACTACCACCCTCCAATCGACCCAGTGCCAGCCCCAGAAGGTTGCGGATTTTGCTGCCATCTCGGACCCGCATCTCCAGGGTATCAGGAGGTAGCTGCGGCATTGGAGAAGGTGCTGGGAGTTCCACAGAGCCAGCTTTCCGATAGTGCTCCATCCCACTTGCTGTGGTGTCTGGACTTCACGGCCCACTGCAGGGAAGTGTCAAATGAATGTTGGGCAATGTGCCCCAAGCCACCCCCAGCCCCAGCTCTCCAGCAAATGGTTCTGCTCCTCATCCCATATTTACCAGGAACAGGACTATAACCCCTCACACACATACACACTCCACCCCCTCTCCCCCACCCCCACTTCTCAGCACAGATGCCTATGGCATCTCCAGCCTATCTTTTTTATTTTTTTTTAAGTAAGCGCTAGCTCTACACCCAATGTAGGGCTCGAAGTCACAACCCTCAAAATCAAGAGTTGCATGCTCTACCTACTGAACCAGCCAGGCGCTCCTCTAGCTTACTTTTAACTCAGGCAAAACACCCTGCAGACAAAGCATCCCTCGATGGGAACCAAAACTACCCCTGGAGCAATAAGGACAGCCCTAAGGCCAGCAGGATCCCCCTCTTGATTGGACCTAAGACAATGATGGACCTGCCCTTTACTGCCCATTGCACCTACCTTTGTCCCACATTCTCCTTATATAAATAAACCTAAAATAGTCAGCATTTTGAAGACAGTCTTTTTTTTTTTTCTTTGAAGACAGTCTCTGAGTCTAGTCTGCTGTCTTCTCAGTGCTGACCCCACTGAAATAAATTCCTTTCTTGTTTCGCCATCACTCTGCCTTTGGATTTTGTCAGTGGCAGAACCTGGTCCGTTTGGGACCCCCCAAGCCTGGTGCTCTCGCACCGTGTCCCGGTTACACCCCTGCCCTAGACTTCTTCAAACTAGCCCGAGCGCCCCTCACCCACAGCTCTCTGAGGCAGGGACAAGGCCCCTCACTTCGCTCGCTGACGTTCCTACTACACTCCAAGCTCCCTGGCAAGAGACAAGAGCCCTCGTGCAAATGCTCTTCAAACAGAACTGTACCCCTCCCCAATTCGGGGGTCCTCAGAATAGGGCCGAGCACCCACTACCCTGAGATTCCGTGTCGATGCCCCCAACCCAGGTCACTGGAACTCGGAAGGCCCGGCTCGACGCGGGCGGCTGCAGGGGCTGCTCCTGGAGCGGGGCCCACAGCTCGGCCCGCTCCACCGCCACGAGCGGACCCCAAAGCCCAGCAGGCCGCAGAGACCAGGGAGCCAGCCTCCGTGTCCTCCCTGTACCTCAGCACCCCCGACCCCGCTGAGCTCCAGCGCTCACCGCCCGGGCTGCGCACGCCTCCAAGTCGATCTGGAGCCAAGATGGCGCGCAGGCCGAGCGCGCGCCGAAGCCGCGGGGCCGCGCACGCCGGGCAGGGGCGGGGCCCGAGGGGCAGGGGCTCGCGGAGCCCCCGCGGGACAGCCGGGGGAGGCCTGGACGTCCAGGCGTGACCTGAGCCCGGACGCCCTGAGACCACGAACCTGCAGGCCGCCTCCGCTGTTACGCCTCGGGGCAGGGGCACAGAAGAACCCAGCGGAGAGGAGCCACCATCAGAGACTCGCGTCCCAAAGATGGAGAGGATCCGGCCCTGACGAGATGGCAGGGCTTGCGTCACCGGTAGAGCCCACCGCAATAGCAGAAACGAAGCAGTGGGTTTCATTTTGGACGGGGGGCAGAGGTTCCGTTTACAGTGGCTGCTGCTGCGCGGAGGGAGAGCCTTGGTCACCGAGTTCTGAGCTTCGACCACATTCTGAGGGCAAGAGGCCACCGAGGGTTTTCATCAGGGGCCAATTACACCGGTCTGTGTGCACACACTCTGGCTGCCGCCAAGGCGGGTGGGAGTGGGGAAACTGGACCCCCACCGCCAAGGAACGGACCATGGGGCGCCGGGGGCGTGTCCACGGAGACTTGTATGGTGCCCAGCGTATAATAGGCGCTCAAATATTTGTTAAATGTTTCAGAGAATTTAAAGGAAATAGCAGCTGGGATAGAGAAAAGTACATTAAGTTGGGAGATATTAGGAGGTAGGTTTAGTGAGGAGTTGGTGACTGTTTGGACTGAGAAGAAGAGAAGAGTCTAGGATAACTAAAAGTTTCAGTCTGAATTAAGACATGCTTAATTTGAGAGGCTAGTGAACTGTGCAGGTTGGGTGGCGGGCAGTTCGTTGAAGAGGGGTCTGGGGCCACAGCACTCCCTAGGACCACAAGGGGGCAGCAAACACTTGGTGGAGTGAGGCACCAATCTCCCGCCTCAGTTCTTTATCATCTGGCTCCCTCCCTCTCCAGCCCAGCAAACCACACCCCTCCATACACACACTTTGCCCATCCCCACCCCTGAGCCCAAAGCCCAGCAACCAACAGTCTTCTGGGATCCTTTTCCTACTTAATAGCACCAAGTAAGCTCCCAAGAGAGAAACCTCAAGGATCCTCTCTACCTTTGCATATGCTCTCCCCTGGCTCTCAAATACACTGCACATCACCTTCCAGGGCTGCCTCCCCCATCCCTTTTTCTTCTGTACCCTAGAGGACCCAGTGCCTGATTGGTGGGATGACTTTTCTTTCACTATCTCCCCAGCTAGTCTGTGTAGGGCAGGGATCATGTCCTCCCCACCTAGCATGGGATCTGACATTTAGAGGATATGTGATAAATGTGGGATAAATGGATGCACAAACAAATGTTCCACTGATATCAATCAAATGAGAGCATTTGTCTTGAGAGCTCTACATCTCCCAGAAAGCCAAACCATGATGAGTAGAACTCCTGGTTCAACCACTAAGAAGGCTGGCAATTCTGCCCTCTACCACCCCCTTCCTCACCATCATTCCCATCCTAGACCAGGAAGTTAGCACCACTCCTCCAGTGATTTCTATAGTTTATTGTTACTGGAATAGGACACTAATGTGGGGAGGGGGTGCAAACAGCAAACCTCAAGTAGCCAGACCTCTGACCTCCGAGCCCCACCTGAATGCAGATAGGTAGGTTGTGAATCCAATACAGAGCTGCTTCTGCCCTGTTACAAAGGCAGTTTCACACTTTGCGTCCTGAGCCTTGTCGTCCTGGCCCACCCTGGAATGGGAAGCAGCCATTACTCCTCTGCTGGCTTCACTTGCTTGGCGGCCTCTAGCTGGCAAAGCAGTTCATCCCACTGCACAAATTGCTTGGAGAGAAGCATTGTCTGGTAGCAGGTCAAGGTGAAAACAAGAGCCTGAATGAGGGAGTGGAGAGATTTTATATCTGCCAAAGGGTTGGAGAGGAGGGGAATAGACAGGTTTGCTGGGATGGGATGAGACAGAGCTGGAGAAAGAACAAAATGACAGGGCTTTGGAGAGCATTTCTTAGGGGACTGGCTGAGCAGAAAGGATACAGTCTTGTTGTATTCCTCCAGGAGAGCCTTGGACTCCTCAGTGACCTCCACACACTGGTCCTATGGGGCCAACATATGGCAGAGAAAGAAGCTGGATAAAGACCCCACTTCCCATTAACTTTTCTACCTTATCAAGGACCCTCACTCCCCATAAAGCCTAGAAAAAGTAGTATTTAACTCCAGAGCCAAATGGAACAAATTTCTAACGGGGCACTTTCAGGCTCCAGGATAGGGACCCCAACAGCAGTCCTTTTTTTTTTTTTTGAGCCCAACAGCAGTCCTAAGGGGGAATGGATCATATATTTAAGGAAACATTCCTGCTTGTATATGTCCTCTCTCCTGTCCCCTGTATCTGAATCCTCTTTGAACTTTAATCTTAGGCCTCAGAATAGTCAAAACAAACAAACAAAAAAACCCAGCTCCTGTACCCATAGCCAAGGACACACCATCCCCAGAAATTCCTGGGTACCTCCCATCATCAACCTTCTGGTGTCTCAGAATAGTCCTACTCAGAGAGCCAAGAGATGGAAGATAAAGGATTAACCTTCAAGTTTCCCCTGGAGTTGACATGAGGGTAGCCTGAGGCTGCTTTCGCAGGTGGCAGGGGTGGGGACTAGGAGCCTCACCACTTCTACTTTCCCCTCCAGTCCTCTCCCCTCCCTCCCATACCTGCTGCTGGATGTGGATCTGGGCCAAGCGCTGCAGGCGGGCAGCATGCTCAGGAACGGCTGTAAAACACAATACGCATTGCCTGATGATGCTTGTGCCTTCCCCCGGGACTGCTCAATAGTCTATTAGGTCTTCAGCAGGATTAAAGTATTGAGTGGAGAAGCTAAGCAAACGCCAGGCTTCATCGACCACTGCAGCTAAAGGTGGTGAGGCTCCCTGCCCACCCCAGTTACTCTAGGACCCAGACGGGGCAAAGATACAGGCCCCTAGGAGAAAACAAAGCCTTGAGGTCCCCAGAGTTGTCCCTGCCCATGGCCCTCCTTTCCCACCCAGTGCTGTAAGCAGGGTGAAGTAAAGAAACCTTTGCCTATCATGGGATCTGTCGCTTTGCTCTCAGCCCAGTGGGACTAGGTCTGCCTGGAAGACAGAGTCTGAGGTGGGCTGAGGATGAATGCCAGGTTCCTAAGCTGGACACCTGGATCCCAACACCCAGAGCCCTGGCCACCATGCTGGGCCCACAGCTTAAGTGTGTCAGACCCTCAGCAGATAGCTGATCAGGGGTAGGGAGGGGGAACTGGGAAAAAAATACCTCCGGAGACAGACAAGATGGATATCTGGATTCAATTAAAGTCACTGTCTGCTTGTCAAAACTCAGGCCCAGGAAATGCTTTCAACAGTGCAGTGGGAAGAATTTACAGACATTCACATGCCTGGTGGGAACTCTTACAGTAAAATCTGGGCTACACAGCACCCTGCAGAACAGATGCTGAGGAGTGAGGAAGAAGGTAGAAGGGGTACCCAGAGTTGGGGGTTGCTGGACTTACACTAGTATCCTTAGGTCCAAACTGTCTGAGGTTCTGAAAACTGAATTCTGCTCTGGAAATTTTACTCCCATTGTGGGTGACAGGATAAGGGTAAAGAAAAGGAGCAGACTTAGCTTGAACCCAGGTAATTTAAAGCACAGGGAAGACTTGTCCATCCATCCACCTCCCCAAGCAGAATAGTAGAGCTATAACCCCACATAAGTACCTTTGATGTGAGCGCTGTCCAGCATGGGCACCAAGGCCTCTACCTGCTCCAGGAGTGCAATCTGGGATAAGATAAACTGCTCTTCTGAGGCATAAACAGACAAGATAGTGGCAGTGAGGCAAGCGTAGGCACTGCTATTCCTATACAAGGGGCTAAGAACCTACCAGGAGACATGGCTGAGTCATGGAGCATGGAGCAGCTATTCTGCTCATTCCCCCATTCTGCCCCCACCTCTCCTAGATGCCTCTGGTATGACGCTTCTTGAGGCCAAGAAGCCTCTAAGTTTCTCCAAATCCCACCTTTCTTAACATTGTAACCCTAAGGCCTCTTACTCTAGCCTCCTATCAACAAACTCAGTGAGCCCTTCTGACGCCATCCTTCAGACCTAGGTCTCCACACCCAAAGCCTTCTGAGAAGGTATGAAAGAGGAGACATGTGACAGACTATCAGGCAGGTTCTGCTCACTGGCCCTGAGAGACAGCGATAATTACAAGCTTCTAGAGAGCTGGGACAGTACTAGCAGAGCCCAATGAAAAGAGCAGGCACTGGACTGGACCTTGCATGGGTGATTACAATGACTGCAGGGAGTGGGAAGCATATTGCAGGAGGGATCACTGTTAATGTCAAATATTTGGAGGCAAGAATGCTTTTTAATTCACATAGGAAAAATAATTCAACTGACTGACCTGGTGTAAAGAGAACACAGGAAACAACTGCATGGGAAGGTAGACCTATAGACTAGAAGGCTCTGAATGGTAGGCTAAGGAATTAGGATTTTATCCTAGCAAGGAGAGAGATGGAGATGCTGAGATTCCAAAGTAGACAAAGTAGCATGTTGGAGATGTGTTTGGGGAGGAGGATACTGGATCACATGCAAGAAGGGAAAGCCTAGGGTCAGGAAGAGAACTTAGGAGACTGCAACTATTCACATATGAGGGGACAGACACTGAGGCAGTAGCCAGGGAGGGATGGAGAGGCTGGACTCCAGAGTCAGTGTAGGAGAAGATATCCTGAACTTGGGTACCTGAGCCACGGCAATGGTTCAGGAATGTTCTGGTTCACCACCGTTACCTGACACCAAGGATGGTCTGGATCACAGTAGATGATCAATCATTAAACATCTTTTGAATGAATGAACAAACACAGGTACTTGGCAAACCCTACCTCATGGAGTGGCTGACTAAACTGAGTAGGAGACATTGCCAAGTCAATAGTTCCTGCCGAGAACTTTGAAATCCCAGTGCTTTCTCACATGAAAGAAAAAATGTTGAAATTCATGCCAATATTCTCACCTCTCCCAAAAGCAATGCTCTCTGTTCCCGCCCTTTCCTAGAAGCTCCTCTGTCTAGTGAGCAGAAATTAGGAAGATTCTGAAGGAAAATCATAGAGACAGACCTTTGATAGAACACTGAAGTAGTTCCCACTGCTATTGGCACCATGGCCTGCAACTGGCTCAGAATTATACCACACCCAAGGCCTACCAGAAGACCACAGGATGACCTCAGTCCTTAGCCCAGGGCTAGACCAGAATTCCAGACAGAAGCTGTATCCATGAGAGGACTGGCAGGGAGGCCATCTCTGTGCCCAACTCCCCCCACAATCCATAATCCCCAGATGCATGTACACACATTGTCCAGCATTACCTGCTAATATAAACTGCAGCTTAGAGGCATCAGGTATGGCAATGCGGTCAATATACTCAGGATCCAGGTATTTGATCAGGTCTTCAACTAGAAAAGAAGCAAGATGGAAAAATGGAATGGGGCTGAGGAGGGGGGAATCTTATGAAGGATATTAGTGGTCAACCTTGGGGAGAGCCTTGAGTGAGGAGGTAACACCCAGTGTCCATCAGCAGGCCTCCATCAGGCCCCACTTCCCCGTCTCTCCCCTCTGACCACCTCCTGGCTAACCTCAGCATTTATAGCTGGGAACACAATTGCTCCACCATCTTGGGGCCCTCAGCATACCCAATGACCTATCTTCACAAAAGGTGGAAAGTCCCTGCCTCTCAGTGACACCAAGACAAGCCAGAGCTTTTTCTGATTTTTTAGGTTGCTTGCTTTGACATAATCAAAAAGGTATGGCTGGAAAAGCCTGGGGCTCTCAGTGCCTAATTTCTTTTCTGCCTTTGAAAATCCCATACCTCTCCTCTCTACTTCACCAAGAGGACCTCTGATGCAGAGCTCTTATCCCACAACTTAGGACACTGTCATGGGCTTGGAGTTTAAGCACAACACCCCACTTCACCATTTTAGCAGGGAAACATCTTCAAATTCTATCCCCATAGGGTGATTCCAGTGACCTACTGGGCTGGAGGGCAATGGCCAAGTCCCAGGAAGCATAGGCATGGGAAGGCAAGCAGGCAGGCACCCTATGGAATCACTTACTCTTTTTGTACAGAATCTTCACCCTCTCCCTCTTGCTGGCAATGTTCCCCAAAGCCACCTGTACCTTGACTAGGCCATCAGCCACCTGTAAAGGGATTGAAAGTTAATCTCAAGATTCACCTCTTGACTCAAGGCTTGAAAGAGGTAAAGAACCCTCATTCTCTTAGATTCCAAATCTCCTTGTCCCAACAAAGTAGGTTGGCCCCTTCCTCTTGTATTAAAGGAGATGCAACCCCACCTTCTAGGAATCCTCAGTGTGAAGGGGAAGATAATCATGTAGTCCTTGGGAAATTTCAAGTCTGATTGAGGAGGTAATTAACTATATTAAAGTCCATAGGGCATTAGCATATCCTATATATTCACCGGTTTCTATCTCTCTGGCTGAACCTACCTAGGCTTTAGGCGTTGATGGTGAGAAATTCCAATATTAAATGGTCAAACAGAGGGAGGGGCTATGGGAGTGAATGATCTCACCCAGGTTTTAGAATGCAGGGTGAGGAATGCCAATACTCAAGGGTCAAATATATGGAGAGGCAAATAGGACTAAGCAGCAACAGCCATAGAGGTAGGAGAAAACAAGGATTTAGTGTCAGAGATGTCAAAGGGAGCGAATGTTTTGAGAAATCAGTTCTCAAATGGGGCACAATCTTCCAGTGACAACTAACTCCACAACAAATGTACAAGAAGACATCATTACCTCTGATGCACTTACTCCAGGGTATGCCTGACACTCCACCTTCAGTAAAAGGTCTTCCAATAGTAAAAAGGGGATTAGGGGGCAGGGGTTGGGAGAACTAAGCTTCGCAGTTGGCGAAATTCAGTCATTGGTGTGAAGGAGTGCTGGTCCATATCTAAACACCAGGTATCCAACCCCTTTCCCTCCTAATCCTGGCTTTCAGACCTCACCTCCCATCCCTGGAACCACCCTTATCCACCTTTGCCCTGACTCCTCTGGCTTCCCATGGACCTCTTTCTGTACAATATTTAGCAATTAACTATGCAGGGCTCCAAGACAGCCCTTCCATTGTGGACTTCAGCTCTTACTGAAACTCTTAGCTTCTCCAGTGTGTCAGGTCTCCCCAGCTAGCCCGCAAAAACAGAGGCGGAGTCTTAGTCACAGTTCACACTAGGCCCATCGCAATCGGTCCTAACAACCCGCAGTGCCCTCCATGGAAATGGACCCCGAGGGTCATATAAGCTCCGGAAGGTTTCGAACCTTTGTTATTTCAAAGGCCAGGCTGCAGGCGATGAGACTGGAGCGGTTGCATCCATCCTGAGGACCATGCCAGTAGACCGCTCTTGCTCGGCCCCAGAAAGAGAGCACCGGATCCTAGATCGCTCACCTTCCGCGAGCCGCGCGGCCCGCCCGACCCGTACACCCAGCGCTCCAGTTCCTCCACACGGGCCTGTAGCCGCTGCACATCGGTCACAGCCGCCATGGCTACTGCCGCCCCGCGATAGCCGGGGAACAGCCAGAGGGCGGGACATCCGGCCAAATGGAGAAGGCTGGCTAATCCGAGTGCGCGGGCGGACCTCAGTACGGGAAGTGACGTCACGATTCAACCGTCCGATGCCGGAAGTGGCCGGCGGGGCCTGTGAAAGGTGTCAAAAGCTGTGTGGGCGGTTACCTAGACAACAGCTACCAGTCAAGCCCCACCCTTGCTTTCAGCTCCTGCTTACCTTTCTTCTAATTCCAGGGAACCAGAGAGGTTTCCCACCCCATCCCCCGAGATTGCCCATATAAATACACCTATTATTTAAGGATTGGTCCATTCCCATGGATTAGTAGGAGACTCCTTGAAATCTCATAATCTTTAGCCGTCTTCTAAGGTTCAAGCGATTAAATGTCTTGTCCAAGGCCACTCCACACTCTAGTAGCAGAATCAGGATTTGAACTCAGGCAGTCTGATTCAAGAAACCCAGCCCCTCTACCTTCATGGAACTTTACTATTCTGTCTTCCCTTCTGAAAACCCCTGGCCCAACACAGCCTGTGTATACCAGTAATTCCTCCCCAACCCCAGACCCAAACAAAAAGAAGAGTAGGCACTAGAGAGGGAGGGACTGCAGCTTTATTATGCAGATGTGACCTGAGGATCGACTCCTTCACAACACCCAACCTAACCCTTCACATGGCTTCTGAAGAGAAGCAGGTCTGATCTGAAGAGGTGGGGTCCTAGAGATGACATTGACACAGGGAGGCACATGAGGAGATGATGAGGGTTACTGGGTCAGAACTCTTTGGTAGATGCTGCTGGGGTTGGCCAGGGAGGAGGTGCTCTCCCGTTACAATGAGGTAGATGTAACATCAAAAGAAAACTCTTTGGCTTCAAGTCTACATGGCATGGTGGGTAAGGGATCCTCTCCCAAGGCTGGGTCCTAGAGTGGGCAGCCTGGAAGAATCAAGTTGTGGGGGATGTCTCCTCCCCCCAACCCTCAGCATTGGGGCCAGGACTCTTTATTCCAAGTGGGAGTTCTCAGGGTGAGGTGCTGGAAGGGGGCCCTGTAGGGAGAGGAGGTGCAGGGTTGGTTGGGCCCTGGGAAGCTGGCACAGACTGGCGACGGGCAAACAGGACACCTGACAAAGGGGTGAAGAGATGGTGGAGGGAAAGCACAGGCAGGAGGTGGGTAGGCACAGAAACAAAAGAGGAAAACAAAAGTCAATGCTCTGATTGTTAGAACACCCCTCACATATCCCTGCCACAAACCAATGAGGACAAGCCCCTTAGGTCAGTGGAGACACCTATGCCAATATAGATACCCTCAAACAGGTAAACAAGAAGTATTTACATTAGTACATAGGCCCATGACAAGGCAGACATCCCATGGTACCCATGCCAGAGAGGTCATGCCTTAGACCCCATGCCATTGTAGACACCCCTTTAACCCATGCCATTGTAGCAAATCCCCTGAACCCCACATTATCCATGCAACTTTGGATATCTCTGAGCCTCATGCTAGCTGAGTAAATCTAAAATCCCCATGCCAGAGCAAATACCCCTGACCTCATGCCAGTATAGACAGCCTGCAGTACCCATACCAGTGTAGACTACCCCGTTGATCTCTAGGGCCATGTTGATACTGCTGATACCACTTCCTGCCAGATTGAGAGGCCCATCCAGCCGCTCTTCTGTCCAGGAGGGGCAGGGAGTCACATTTGGGAGAATCAGACTTCAGACTTTTAAGCTCCCCCCTCCATCCTTATAGATAGCCCCCGTTCCACTTCAGCCCAACATCTATAATCACACAGTTGTCTATAGTGGAATCTTTATGCCCCACCTCCAACACCTATGTCCTCCCTCAGTGCACAGGCCCAAAGCCCTCTCAGCCCTTTCTCACCCCTCAGAGGAACCTTGCCACGGGGCAGGAAACTGGGGGGAGCTCCAGGTCGAGGTGGATCCATGTGCCCCATCAGCACAGCCCTCTTCTCTGGGGGCTCCTCTGGTGCCAATTTCTCCCTTGTAGGCCCCAAAGCCAGGCCCACAGGCAGTGCCAGTCGAGGGGCTGGAATTCCACTTTCCTCTGGAAGAAAATGTCATTCAGCTCTCCTAGACCAACCAACTCAGCCTCTGTCTTTGGTTCTCCTCCCAGGCTTGGGACAAATGGAGGTCACCCAAGCTCAAGCACTGAGTTTGATCCCCACCCCACCCCCCAATCTAGAGTCTCAGCTTTGAGGCTCTGAAGCTGGAAAGCTCAAAGGGGATATATATATATATATATATATATATATATATATATGTCCAAGATAATGTGGGGCTTATCCTTGTTCTTAGCTATTAAATAATACAGCTCACAGGAGGCAAAAACTACATGCAAATAGAAGCCCTGCACAGACAGATGTGGAATGGAGCTCTTCTGGATAAAGGACCTTTTCCTGGGGCACCTGGGAGGCTCAGTAGTTGAGCGTCTGCCTTTGGCTCAGGTCCTGATTCTGGGGTCCTGGGATGAAGTCCCGCATCAGGTTCCCTGCGGGGAGCCTGCTTCTCCCTTTGCCTGTGTCTCTACCTCTCTCTGTGTGTCTCTCATGAACAAATAAATAAAACCTTTACAAAACAAAACAAAACAAGGACCTTTTCCTGAGCTTCAGGCCCACACCTCAGTAACCCGTACCGCAAACCTCCCACGACTTCACTGACTCCAAACCTCAGTACCCCTAAACCTGAGCGGTCAGCAAACCGCAGTGCCCTGTCAGTCCTTACTGCTCCGGCTGCCTGCAGACCTCCATGTCTCCCAGACTTCTGGGTCGCCACATTTTAATGTTCTCTATATCTCGGCGCACCCCTAGTAGGTCTCAGAGATGCCCAAACCTCAACCCCTCTCCCCTCACACCTTTCTTAATGGGGCTCCGGCTGAGCTGCGCGCAGGCGTGCGCCGGTAGGCCGGAGGCGGAGCCGGGGGCAGGGCGGGGGCTGGGCGTGGGCGCGGGCGCTGCGGCTCCAGGAGTGGAGATTTGGCCGGGAGGTCCCCGAGGGGTAGGGCCGGCTAAGCCGTACAGCGGGGCGGCGGTATAAGCCTGACGACGGCCCTCGCGCCGGTTGCTGTCGATGGCTGCCTGGAGCTCCCCCGGGGAGCTGAGAGCCCGCGTCTCGCACTCGTAGGGGTACAGGTACTTCATGTACCTAGGAGCAGACGACGAGGCGGGGTGGGTGGGAGGCTGGGCCCAGCCCACGGGGCCCACAACGAAACGTCCGCCCCTGGGCCCTCCAAACCCTGCAGCCCCCTCCCGCGCCTTCCCCCCTTTGCTCGCGAGCCTGGCCTCACTGGGTGCGTAGAGTGAAGGCTGCCGACGTGATGGTGGTGGGCAGGCTGAGGCCGCGCGTGACCTCCCTCCACACCTTGCGGTTGATGACTTCCACCAGGCCACCTTTGGCGGTCACCAGGCGAAAGAGCGCGTACAGGTCCAGCACCTGCTTCGCCATGATGGGCACGCGGTTCACTGGCGTCCCTGGTGGGAGGTGGGCAGAGAGTCAGGACACTAAGACCAAGACCCTGTCTGCGGACATCCTCAAGGACTGAAAGAATTGGCTGCCTGGAAGAGGCCAGGGTACAGGGCGGGACCTCTGAGAAAAGGGAAGAGGGTGGGATGGGGAGGTGGGATTCCAGGCAGAGCCCATAGAGCCGCCAAGCCCTATATTGTAGCAGGAAGGACAGGAAGCTGGATCAGAAGTCGGCAAACTTCCATAAAGGCCCAGGCGGTAAATAGCATTGGCTTTGAGGGACAAACCGCCTCTGTCCCAGCTACTCCACTCTGCCATTTAGCTTGAAAGCAGGTATAGAAGATGTTTAAAGCAATGGGCCCGGCTGTGTTACAATAAAAACTTTATTTACAGACTCTGAAATTCAAATTTCACATGTCCTGAAATGTGGTCTTTTAATTTCTTTCCACTATTTAAAAATGTAAAGACCATTCTTATCTCGAAGGTGGCTAGATTTGGCCAGCCGGCTGCAGGCTTTAGTTTGCAGACCCCTGGGGTAGACCGTAGTAAGGACTTCCCGACAATGCTGAAGAGCTGGACTCCCCTAAGCAGCGGCCCGCGGGATGGCTGCCCGAGACCGGGGATGGCGGATGGGAGAAGCAGCAGCCCCCGCCTCGCCAACTCCGCAGCTCACGCCGCCCCCGCTGGCCAGTCCTGACAAAGGGGCCTGTCTGCGCTGAGCGATGGGCCCCAGTTAATTCCTTACCGATCCCGTCCCCTTCCGCCGCCGCCTTTGGACCCGAACAATTAGCTGCGGCCTGATTAATGGGGGGAAATTATCGGTCCCGCGGGACCTCCTCCCCCAGCAGAGGGAGCTGAGGGAGGCAGGGACCAGAGGGAGGCAGAGCCCCCGGCTTGAGGGTGATGGAGGGAATGCTGGGACCTGCCCAGACCCCCGACCCCACTTCCCCAGGGGAGGGGAGACCTCGAGGAAGGAGAGGGAGGGGACCCTGGAACCAAAATGACTGGGCCTTCTGAGAAGCAAAAAGACGGGGTCCTCACGGAGAGTCCCTGGTTAGAAAGGATCCCAAAAGGGGTGCTGGGCCTGCAGTGGGAGCCTGCGGGACTTTGACCAGCAGCTGCACTAAGGGAGGGGGGTGCAGTGCAGCTAGTTAATTAGTGGCTTATCAGGCCAAGCTCCGAGTGAGTTAATTAGCTTTGTAGAGAGAGATAATGAGTCAGTCTTTGGACCCATGAATCTGGGGAGAAGCCTAAGTGATGGACTGCCACCCACCCGGATCTCCTCCTGGATCCTTGCATTTTCTTCTAGCTCTGAGATTCCTGGAAAGGAATTCTTCCTCCTCCACAACCCCAACTCATATGGTCCCCAGCCTACCCCCTTGAGAAGTCCTTCCTTCAGTCTAATCCCAGTCCTTCCTGCTGTGGAGCACCTGGGTGTCCCCTACCTAAAGCAAAGGGAAGCTGAAGAGAGACAAGGCTGGACGAAAGGCCACTGAGAGAGGAACAAGGTATTCCCAGCCCCCCAATCCTGGGAACCCCCTCCCCAGGCCAGCCCCCCACTAGTTCCCCCTCCCACCCTCCCAATTGATCCCACACTCATTAACCTGCCAGTGGGCTGGCCACTAATTAATCCCTGGGTGGAGGAGGGGGGCAAGGTCAGAGGTTAAAGACGCTATTGAGGGCCCAAAGGATAGGTGTTGCCAAGCTCAGGCCTCTGCAGAGAGGACCCAACCTAGGGACTAAACCCTGGGGTCTCCCTTCCTCAAAACTGGTAGTTGCGGGTCCTTCCCTTACATCATCCCACTCACCCCTCTTCTGCATGAAGCTAAACAGGTCATCCAGAAATTCCTTCCTCTTGGGGTCTGCATCAAGCTCGTACAGCTGGGGAAGGACTGAGATCATTTTTCAGCTCCACTGACTCCCCTCCTCCCCCTGGGATCCCAACTCAGGTTACATCCTGAATTAAGGGTTATCAGCTGAAGGGGTGAGTAGGGTCTGAAATGTGGACTCCCTGGCATTAGACTCTTTCCCTGTGAGGGCAGGTAAGGGCATTTTTTTTCTAATAATCACAGAGACCCTCCACTGGCCAGGGGTGCCCTGGGAAGCTCAAACCATCCCTCTGAGGAATAGGGGATGAAAGGAAGCTTAGGAGGCTCTCAGCCTGCCCTCCAGGGCATGCACAGAGCCTCAAGGAGTACATCAGGCTGGGACCACTACTACACTGAGCAAACTGACAGATGTCCCTGAGGCACTCATTCACTCTAGTTCATTCCTACAAAGGTTTACTTTTCACATCTCTGTGTACCAGGGCTGGGGATGAGGGCCAGAGATGCCTCTAACCCATCCCTCAGGCAGAATGGATACTCAGAAGCTCCTGTACTGAAACCTGGGGCCCCTCAGCCTACCTTCTGGTCTATCTCTTTCTAGGGAAAGTAACCTGTCCACACAGAGGCTGCCAGAGAGGTAATGGCCCTGCACAGCCAGGACCTATGGGGCCAGAACTTGAAAGGCCCTGAGGTCATCCCAACTATTTCCAGTCACTTGGAGCCCTATCTCCAGTATCACCTCCTAAATACAACCCAGGAGAAACAATTCCTAGAGTAACAGTCGTTTACCCAGAATAACAATCCCTGAGCAACACCAGTAGGTAACAACACTCCATTCCCCAGTAAGAACTCTCAGAATAAAAAACCACCTATCAGTAGCAAATCCCAGAGATCCACTTTAGACCTGCACTCTCACAAGAACTGAGCCCAAAGTCTTAGATGGATACCCACAAATAACATATATGCTCTCCAAGTAATAACCCCCAGATTTATACCCAGGAGAAACAGTCACTAGAGCCACAGAGCTCTGAATAACTCTCCCAGTTTTACATTAATGCCACAGAGTACTAGCCACAGATGAATACTTCTGGAAAATACCTAAGACCAACATCCTACGAGTAACATCACCAGAATAGCACACCTAGAGTCATAGCCCTTCATAATACCTTCATAGTGACAGCCTGAAGTAGCACCTTAGAATAACCTCCAGATGGGTCCCACAGAGAGGAAGAACCTCAAATTAAGGCTCTATGAGTAAGATCCTGTCATTCTCAGCTGTACAGGAGCCTTTTAGTCACTCTGCGCTGTAGAGGCCATCACAGGCTAGAAACTGCCACCCATAGAACTCCGGCCAGGAGAGGATTTAGATGAGGGCGATAGGACCAGGAAGAGATGAGGGGAGTATGTATCAGTTTGCCAAAGAAGTGGCAACCTCCAGCCTGCTTCCCAAGATGGCAATAGGCAGCCCAGGAAACTCCCACTGGTTGCTGAAATATGACGTTGTGATTTGATGTGTGAGGAGGTAGGGTGAGATGGTTCTGGCACTGGAATCCCCATTCCCCAGACCCTACTCCCTCAAAAGAATTTTTGAAGCTCTTACACTCCTTCCATTTTTCCTTCCAGCCTCACCAAAAGCCTCAAGTCTGTCATGCCTCCATGTTTCTGGGCGTCTCCTGCACCTTTCCGTGTGTGCCTACGCACTTATTTCCACATCTCTCATCTCCTGATGTCTGTTTCTCCCTCCCTGTCACTATCTATCTTTCAGTAGTCCCACTATCTCTTTCCAGACAGGTCTCTGTGTTTCTGTCTTTCCTTCCTGCAGAGGGCAGTGGGGGGTGGGGGGGTTAAGAATCACCTGGCATTGCTTTTGCCCAGAGAGGAGAAAGGGGAGAGGGCCTGACATCGAGGGGGTCCTACCTGCTTGAACTGTTCCTCGTAGGTCCATTCATGGGGATGAGGTCCAGGAGGTTGGCTGGAAGGTGAGCTGGGGCCCCGGGTCCCTGTATGGCTCTCCTCGGTTGCCTCCTCCTCTGCCCCGGCTTCCTCCCCTTCCTCATCCTCTTCAGCATCCTCCTCTTCTTCTGTCCCAACCTCCCCCAAGGCCCCCTCAGGGGCCTGTAGGGTCCGGGGGCCGGGCAAGAGAGGTAGTGGTGGTGGCAGTGGGTGCGGAGGGACCAATGGCCCCACCCCTTGGGCCAGTCGGGCTGCCTGCTGCCTCTGCAGGGCCTCCATTACAGCTTCCAGGCGCAGTCCCCCCGCTTGTGGGGGGGCTGGCACCAGGCGGGGCCCCGAGGAAAGGGCCGCCTGTGGGGGTGGGAATTATGAGTGTTGGGCCCTGCTGTCCCCATAACCCCCAGCACAAGAGGAGGTGGTCATTGATTCAGGGAAGTGTCGGGGGCCATAAGAAAAAAGCAGAAAGATAGCTTTCTCAGAGATGGACAGAGACAGAAGAAGAGAAGAGACAGAAGTAGAAAGAGCAGGAGAGACACGAGCCCAGACCCAAAGAGACAGAAATGAACATTGACAGAGGATAGATAGAGACCAAGCAGATCAGAGAGGGTGACAAGGACGAAGAAACAGAGAAAGGGAGGGGAAGGGGGGAGGAGAGCGCACGAGCGAGATCCAAGGGAGAGACAATGACAGGAGAGATAGAGAAACAGAAAGAGAGATGAGACTGAGAGGCAATGAGAGACAGAGGTGGGGAGAGACAGAGATATCAGGCAGAGATAAGAAGAGAGAGACAGGTGAGGAGAAATGAGATTGATAGAGATACTGGGTAGAGAGGGAAGGTAAGAAAGAGGAGCAAGAGATAAATACAAGACTGGAGTGACAGGCAGACAGAGAGAGGGACAGAGACAGAGGTGGAGAGAGAAATAGTGAGACAGTGGTTGAGAGAGACAAGGAAAGCCCGACGCAGCAGGAGACAGAGACTGAAGAGAGAAGAGATTAGAAAGAAACAAGGCGAGACTGTAAATAGAAACAGGGACAGAGACAGGAAAACAGACGGAGAGACGGGGCAGAGGCGCAGAGGACTCGCACCGAGGAGGCGCGGGAACAGGGCGGCGGGGGCAGAGCCCGGGACCGGCGGGCTGGCTCCCCACACGCCGCGGCCGCACTCACCAGCCTGGCGCGGCCCGGTGCCCCCGGCGTCTCCACGGCGCTCCCTCTGCTCCGCCCGCCTCTCGGGCAGCCCCGTTCTCGGCTCGCTTCCCTGCGCGGGGTCCGCGGCCGTGCGCTCCGGCAGCCGTGCGCTCCTCTGGCCGCGGTGCGCTCACGCGCGGCTCTGCTGGCGGCGGCCGCGGGGGCGGGACCCGAGAGGGGCAGGGCGGGCGGCGGCGCGGGGGAGAGGCCCCGGGGGGCTCTGCCACTCCCAGCCCCCCAACAGGTGTTTCCCCCACCGTACTGCCAGGCTGGGGGGAGGGGGCGCTGGAGAGCTGCCGGGAATCGTTCAAAGGAGAGTGAGGAGTCTAACACCATAGGACTCTGGACCAGGGCCCCACCACACCCACAAGTCGAGCCCCCCAAATCCAGACTCAGAGCTCGGCTCTCACACACATGTGTGAGTGTGTTCGCACCCCGTCACAAGTTCAGGCACACAGCTTGCCCTGTCTCACATACTTTGTCAAGCGGACACTACAGTGCCTGCCGATGGCCTGGGCAGGTTGTAGTCATGAGGGGGATCACTGCAAGATGCTGAGGTGAATGTGGAGGGCCTGCACAGAGCAAAAGCTTCTCCCCCAGCCCAGCCCAAGTGCTGTCCCCACCCGCATGCACATTGCAGCCTGTGCAGTACGTGTCCATGCTGGTGGACTCACACATCTGCATTCACACACTCAGAGGTCTCTGAACTGGTTCCACATCCACAGCAGCAAGGTATGCACACCACACACAGATACATAGTGACACTTTTTTTTTTTTTTTTAATAGCTCTTGTAACCCTCTGGTATGGATATTTTCAAACATATACACAAGAAGAGTGAATGGTATTATGAACCTCTGGTATCCATCACACCTTTCAACAGTGATTATTAGCATTTTGTCAATCTTCACACACATCCTCAACCCTTGTGTGTGTGACTCCACAGTTTGTATCTCCAGATCCCTTCAGCCAACTGCTCCAGGCCCACTCTGCCCCCAGTTATCCCCAGATGCTGAGATGATGTATCGTATATAGGGGCCCTGAATGACAGGCCACAATTTTTTTCTGAGAAACCTGAACCCCACTCCTCTCAAGCACCCTCATACCTTCTCCAGTTCCTTCCTGTGCCCAATGGGATGGACCTACCAAAAGCATGAAGGCCATCCAGAAGAGATTCCAAGTGTGTTAGTGAACAACCTGTATCTGTTGATCTGATACCTGGCATGAGTATGAAACTTGACTATGTCAGATCCCGCACCAGGGACCATCCCCTGACCCCATACCCAGTGGGGCACACTGTTCCCAAGGCCAAGATTCCTCTAGGAAACAAATTCAGGGGTGACTTTGCCTCCTTCCTCCTCCTCCCCCCTCTCCCAATTAGTCCCCTCCTCTCAAACCAGCTTGCCTGGGCCTGGGTCATCAGCTCTTCTCACTTCTCTTCTTGTGGTGGGTGACGCCTCCCTTCTCTTCTTGTCTCTAGCCTCCAAGCTTGTCCTTCGCCCAGACTCCACCGCAGCACCAAGTTCTTGTTCTCTTTGGCCCATCTCTGGCCATACTGAAACCCAGTACTGCTCACATCTTTGGCTAATTCTGGTGTCCTTCTGCTCAAATTTCAGATCTGATAGCCAGTCAAACCCCAGACTTCTCAAGAAGTCTTGGTAATCCAACTGCCTTCTGTACTGATGCCCACCCGCACCCCCCCCCACACAGTTTTGTGTGGTAGGAGTTCTCCTGGGGAGAGTCCTGCCCTCTCCTCTGGACCCAGATGGGAGAATGTGAATGTGCAGAAGCAGACAAACATACCCTAGGGTCTTCGTTCGAAGTAGGACAGAGGGTAGAGCTTTGCAGAACTCCTGTGCCCAGCTTGCTCTCCTTAAAACCCACTCCTCACCACCCCCTGCCTTACTGCTCAGAGAAGAGGAGGTGCCTGGAAACAGATAGATGGTAAGAGTTTTCTTGGAAAGAGAAGAACTGGCTTAGGGAAATTCCAGTTCTGAGAGTTTGAAGATTGCTTTGCAGGGGGTGGAGGACCCAGGCAAAGAATTGGGCAATTACTGACAAAAGGAGTCAATCATCAATCTAGCAGAGTAAATCTGTCTTTGGGGTCTGGGCCAGGAAAGCTACAACTAGGGGAAGTAATAAGCTTGACTGGGACCTGGTTTATCTCTCTCTTCATCTGTGAAGAGGAAAGACTGTCTCTTACACCCTCATTTAGCTCCTATCTGATCCTAAACCTCACAAAGACAAAGATAGACAGATGTAGACCTCTATTCATCCAACACATATTTACTGAGCACCTACTTTATGCTAGACACTTTTGGACATGGGAATAAATAAAACAAAGTCCTTATTATAATGGCGTAATTCCAGTGGGGGAAATACACAGTATATCAGATGGCAATAACTAAAATAGGGAAAATAAATCTGGATTGAAGGGAATAGAAAGGGAAGGATATATGTTACTTATTATCTTGTAACAAATTATACTCAAACTTAGAAAGCTTAAAACAACATTTATTTTCTCACAATTCTGTGGATCAGGAATCCTAGTGTGGCATAGCTGGATGGTTCTGGCTCACCACTTCTTTTTGTTGTTGTTTTTAAAAGATTTTATTTATTTGAGAGAGAGAGCATGAGAGAGCGAGCGAGCGAGCGAGAAAGCACATATGAGCAGGAGGGAAGGGGCAGAGGAAGAAGGAGAAGCAGACTCCCTGCTGGGCAGGGAGCCTGATGCAGAACTCAATCCCAGGACCCTGGGATCATGACCTGAGCCAAAAGTAGACGCTTAACTGGCTGAGCCTACCCAGGTGCCCTGGCTCACCATTTCTCATGAGATTGTAATAAAAATGTTGGCTGTAGCTATAGCTGCATGAAGGCTTGACTGGGATCAGAGGATCCACTTTAAAGATGGCTCATTCACATGGCTGTTGGTAGGAAGTTTTCCCCAGGTGGACCTCTCCATAGGATAGGAGAGTGCCTGAGCGCCCTCTCAACATGGCAGTTGGTTTCCCCCAGTGACCCAAGAGAGACTAAAGAGGCAGCAATGCTTTTCACAATCTGGTTTTAGAAATCACACAAGTCACTTCTGCCATGTGTTGTTAAAATTACATAACTAAGTCCAGCCCACATTCAAAGGGGAGGGAATTAGTCTTCACCTATTAAAGGGAGGAGTATCAATATTTTCATGGAGGTATTTTAAAACTACCACAGAACAGGAAGCAGGGCGGTGGTGCCTTGCTGGCTCAGTTGGCAGAGCATGAGACTTTTTTTAAAAGATTTATTTTATTTGTTTCAGAGAGAGAGAGAACAGAGAGAGGGGCAGAGGGAGAGGGAGAATCTTAAGTAGACTCCCTGCTGAGCATGGAACCTGGACACAGGGTTCAATCTCATGACCATGAGATCATGGCCCAAGACAAAATAGAGTTGAACATTTCACTGACTGAGCACCTAGATACCCCAAAGCATGTGACTCGTGATCTCAGGATTGTGAGTTCGATCCCCATGTTGGGCATGGTACCTATTTAAATAATAAATTAAAACAAACACCTTCCTGTGTCTACAGAAATGTTAAGGGAAGAACCAAGAATTGAAGGAGTATAAAGAGAGCCATAGGCATATCTAAAGAGAAGTACTTCAGCCAGAATAGCAGGTGCAAATATCCTGAGGTGAAAGTTTGCTTGATGTTTCAGATGGAAAGCAAGGAATCCACTGGACTAAAATATGGTAGCCAGGGTAAATGGTCAGATGTTTGGTCATAGGTAACATGGGCCTTAGAGTAGGTTCCTGGAGGCAGAGAAAGGACTAAATGAGATGGAAGCCATGAGAAATGTCTGAGCAGAAGAAAAAACAAACAGGGTGGGGGGATGAGGTGACTGGGTGACAGGCACTAAGGAGGGCACTTGATGGGATGAGCCACTGGGTGTTATACTATATGTTGGCAATTTGAATTTAAATTTAAAAAATTAAAAGAAAATTTATTTTTTTTTTTTTTAAGAAAATTTTTAAAAAAGAAAAAACAAACAAATGTCTGAGCAGGGAGTGGAAGTCTGACTCTGGCTATTGTGTGGAGAATCCTCCACATAGGATATAAATATGTGGATCAATTAGGAAGCTGTTGCAGTGATCCAAGCAAGAGATGATGGCTTGGACGAGGTGGTAGCAGTGGAAGTAGCAAAATGTGGGTAGATTCTGGATATGTTTTATTTTATTTTATTTTATTTTTAAAGATTATATTTATTTATTCGTGAGAGACACAGAGAGAGATAGAGAGAAGCAGACACAGGCAGAGAGAGAAGCAGGCTCCATGCAGGGAGCCTCACGTAGGACTCGATCCTGGGTCTCCTGGATCACACCCTGGGCTGAAGGCGGCGCTTAACTGCTGAGCCACCCAGGCTGCCCAGATTCTGGGTATGTTTTAAAGATAAAACTGGAGATGCCTGGGTGGCTCAGTGGTTGGGCATCTGCCTTCGGCTCAGGGCATGATCCCAGGGTCCGAGATTGAGTCCTGAATCGGGCTTCTTGCAGGGGGCCTGCTTCTCTCTGTGTCTCTGCCTCTCTCTCTCTCTCTCTGTGTGTGTCTCTCATGAATAAATACATAAATAAAATATTAATTAAAAAAAAGATAAAACTGGAGTGCCTGGGTGGCTCAGCTGGTTAAGCATCTGCCTTTGCCTCAGGTCATGATCCTGGGGTCCTGGGATCAAGCCCTGCATCGGGCTCTTTGCTCAGCAGAGAGCTTGCTTCTCCCTCTCCTTCTGCCACTCTCCCCTGCTTGTGCTCTTTCTCTCAAAATATTAAAATAAAATAAAATAAAACTGACAGGATCTGTTGATGGCTTGGATAGTAAATATAAGAATGAAAGGTATCTAAGATGGGACATCTGGCTTGCTCAGTCAGTACGGTATGTGACTCTTGATCTCAGGGTTTTGAGTTCAAGTGCCACAATGGGTGTAGAGATTACTTAAAAATAAAATCTTAAAAACAGAAACAAAAACAAAACAGGTATCCAAGATAACTCTAAGGTTTTTTGCCAGCTGGGTAAATGTAGGTACCCTTAACTCAGACAGTAAAAGCAAGAAGTGCTGGGTTGGGAGAGAAAGCAGTTTACACTGCCATTTTAAGTTTGAGATGCCAGTGAAACAACCAAGTAGAGATGGAGGAAATCAGATATCTAAATCTAAAGTTCAGAGGTGGGCAGCCTCGGTGGCACAGCGGTTTAGCGCCGCCTGCAGCCCAGGGCATGATCCTGGGGACCCTGGATTGAGTCCCACGTTGGGCTCTCTGCATGGACCTGCTTCTCCCTCTGCCTGTGTCTCTGCCTCTCTCTTGCTCTCTGCATCTCTATGAATAAATAAATTTAAAAATCTTGAAACAAACAAACAAACAAACAAACAACTGGCCATCATCTTTGGCCTCATTAAAAAAAAACAAAAAAATGCATTAAAAAAATAAAGCTCAGAGGTTTAGGTTAAGACAAAAACTAAGAGCTGAGACATATAGACAGGCCTCAAGGTCCATCCATATTATTGTAAATGGCAGGTTTCCTTTTTATGGCTGAATAATATTCCACTGCGTGTACCTAGGGACATTCATACATATATACTACATTTTCTTTATCCATTCATCCTTGTGGGAATTATGGTAAGTGAAGTCAGAAGAAGACAAATACTGTGTTCTTACTTATATGTGAACTCTGCAAAAACCCAAACTCATAGAAACAGAGAACAGATTGATAGATGCCAGAGGCAGGGGGTGGGTGGGCATGGGGTTGGGGGTGGGAGTAATGGAGGAATGAAGAAAGGTGGTCCAGAGGCACAAACTTCCAGTTGTAAGATAAATAAGTCCTGGGGATATAATGTAGAGCTTAGTGCTCTAATACTATATTACTTAATAGTATACTAGCATATCAAATACTGCATATAGAATTGGAAAGTTGCCAGGTAGATCTTGAAAGCTCTCACCTGGGCAGCCCGGGTGGCTCAGCGATTTAGCACAGCCTTCAGCCCAAGGCCTGATCCTGGAGACCCAGGATGGAGTCCCACATTGGGCTCCCTGCATGGAGCCTGCTTCTCCCTCTGCCTGTGTCTCTGCCTCTCTGTCTCTCATGAATAAATAAAATAAAATCTTAAGAAAAAAAAAGCTCTCACCTCAAGAGAAAAAGAACTTATAGGCAGCCCGGGTGGCTCAGCAGTTAAGCGCCTGCCTTTGGCCCAGGGTGTGATCCTGGAGATCTGGGATCAAGTGCCACATCGGGCTTCCCGCATGAAGCCTGCTTCTCCCTCTGCCTGGTCTCTGCCTCTCTCTCTGTGTGTCTCTCATGAATAAATAAAATCTTTAAAAAAAAAAAAAAAGAACTTGTAACTATGTGAGGTGATGGGGAACCCTGGGTGGCGCAGCGGTTTAGCGCCTGCCTTTGGCCCACGGCGCAATCCTGGAGACCCGGGATCGAATCCCACGTCGGGCTCCTGGTGCATGGAGCCTGCTTCTCCCTTTGCCTATGTCTCTGCCTCTCTCTCTGTGTGACTATCATAAATAAATAAAAAAAAAAACTATGTGAGGTGATGGATGTTAATTTATTATTGTAATCGTTTCACCATACATATATCAAATCATTGTATTGTATACCTTAAACTAACAGAATGTTCTGTCAATTGTATTTCAATAACATTGTGGAAAAAAAAAAAACATATAGGTGGTTGAGAACACCTGAGAGGAGTATAGACAGAGAAGTCTGAGGATTAAGTCCTGGGAAGCCAAAAGTTAAGGAACTAAGAAAGATACAGCAAAGGAACTAATTTAGTAAGAGTAGTGTTCTGGAAACCAAGAATGTTTTAAGAGCAATTATGTCAAATGAAAGAAATCACCATTGGACTTATCAGCTGAGACAGTGGGGAGTCTGGGAGCCCAGTCCTATATGGAAGAGTGGACAAGGAGAGCAAGGGCATTCCTGATGGATGTGGTCCCTGAGCCTAGGGTCAGAGCTGGGTTACAGGGTGGGAGAAATTCTTAGAGGTTTGGCTTTGCAACCCATGATCAGTGGGAGAGGCTCCAGCCAGGACCTGTTATGGCCAACATGATGATATGTCAGAATGGCCATCTTGCCTGGGCCTCACATTCACTCAAAGCCATAAATTTAAACTTTTGATGTTGTTTCCATATGGTTATACATGCGGTCTTTGGGGTTTCTGTTCATTAGAATGTTAAGTTTGTATATTGTATATAAAAACGGTGTATTTTTTAAAAAGATTTTATTTATTTATCCATGAGAGAGACTGAGAGAGAGAGAGAGAGAGAGAGGCCAAGACATAGGCAGAGGGAGAAGCAGACTCCATTCAGGGAGCCTGATGTGGGCCTCAATCCTGGGACTCCAGGATCACACCCTGAGCTGAAGGCAGGTGCTTAACCACAGAGCCACCCAGGCATCCCAAAATACTGTATTTTCATATATAATTTATATACAACAACAACAACCAGTTTCCTTCTGTTCTTAATATACCAGGAGGGTGGGCAGCTTGGGTCGCTCAGCAGTTTAGCGCCGCCTTCAGCCCAGGGTGTGATCCTGGAGACATGGGATCGGGTCCCACATCAGGATCCCTGCATGGAGCCTGCTTCTCCCCCTCTGCCTGTGCCTCTCTGTGTGTCTCTCATGAATAAAGAAATAAAATCTTTAAATATAAATATAAGTAAGTAAGTAAGTAAATAAATAAATAAATATATATATCAGGAGGGCTAAGAAGTGAGAGTAGCCTGGGTCTTACTCAGAATAGGGCCAAGAAGGTGAGGGTGAGGTGCCAGGGTGCAAAATTTAAGAAGGCAAATGCAGTGGCCCAGGGAGTGTACCCTAGGCACCTCTTTTGCCTCACCCTGGTGCCAGCCTCATCTACCTTAGACACCACCAGGTAGTCTCCCTGTTCTCCATCCCTGGAGGGACCTCTAAAGGTAGGCATCCTGGAGAAGGAACACTAGAGAGAAAGAACTCTTACTCTGGGTGGGGGTGGGCACAAAACCCTGGAAATAGACAAAAATGATTATTAAGCCTCCTTCAACTCAAAAGTGGGTATACACTGCCACCCAGTGGCCATCCAGGATTGGATTCCCAGAACTACTTCCAGAATGGCACTGGCAAAGGCAAGACCAAGATACACACCATCTCACCCAGCCCTGAATTTCTTCACATTAGCATGTTTTCCTGCTGTTCAGACACATGAAGAAATGAAACTGTTCAACACATCTTTATTAACAGAGACATATGGACAGACAATGCATCAAGGGCAATGTCTGGAAGCTGTGATGGGGGTGTCTGTGTGCAGAAAAGGCCTTCTCTAGGCCAGGGATAGCTCCCTGAACCTAGGCTAACCTCTCTAGGTCCCCTGCCCAGCAGTGGGTCCTGAGCTGAGGCCAGCCTCGCCATCATACTCCTGAGGGATGAATGGGGCTGGGGATCTTTCAGGATTGGAAGACCCTGACCTCAGCATTCTTATGGTTCCCCAGCTAACTTGGTTGCTGAGAGGGTGGGGGACAGGCCATGAGAACACTTGCATAGCAGGGGAAGAGAATGGGGGTAAGGCATATGGTGAGGACAGGGAGATGAAGGGGGCCTCCACAGGCAACCTTCATCTTCTTCCCCCCTCAATTTCTGCTGGATTGAGGGGTCAGGCCCAGACAGAGTATAATACCCACACCCATCCCTAACTCCAGAACCCTGACTGGTGGCAGAGAAGCTCTGGAAAGGCCTGAGTTAGTCATCAAGCTTGTGGTATGTGAGTCTGAATGACTGGTCCCCTTGGTATATGTGGGGCTCCCTCTCTGGATGGGTGTGAATGCATGATGCTGCTGTACACATGGGATTATATCTGCGGGTATGTCCCATATGTCCCCATGAGTCTCTATGTTTGGTTGTGTAAGTATGTATGTCCCTGCTTGACAGCAGGACCTTAGTAATTGCATGTTGTGAGTATGTCCCTGTCTTTCCACCTGGGCTCCAGAAAGTGGATGTATGCGGGCCTGCCCGCTCCTGTCTATCCACAGGTCCTCCTTCAGGCCTGGCTGGTCAGGGGTCCTGGCCGAAGAGGTAGGTGGTGAACTCAAGCCGGAGGCCCCGGGCATAGGCTCGAAGAGTATAGAAGAGTGTGAGGAAGTCCTGGGTGCTGAAGATCGTGTCAGCCAGCGCGAAGGCCAGGGTAGATGGGATGACACCCCGGCCATACTCCACCATCCATGTGTTTGGTCCCCACTCCACAGCTGTTGCCTCACCAGGCCCATGCACCACGGTCTCTCCTGGGGGACAGGGAGCACCCACATAAGGAGCCTCGCCCTGCCCTTCCACTGCTGCCACCTCCCTAGGCCATGGGCTATCTATGGGCAGGGAGCAGAGCAAGAGCTTCAGGAAAGGAAAAAGCCTTACCTCATGGCCTGGTTGCCCATCTGGAAGATTAAGAAGGCAAGATAGCCACTCTTAAGTTTTCCTCTGTGGCATCGCCTGGCTCATGTCCTCTTTGGGGGGAAGCCAAGGAGAGCCACCTCACCTGGCCATGGGCCACTGTATGGGAGTCCTGGAAGTCTGCATTCCCCAGCCTCACACATGTCAGGCAGAAATTTAGCTAAATTTGGGCTGGGCCTGTTAGATAGGGAGGGGTGATTATAAGGTTTTTGTGGCTTTCTGAGAAATGTAGCTGTTCAGTTATAATGCCTATCATGCCTGTAATGCTCAACCTCAAATTTATGTGGAAGTCCAAAGCTCTACTTTTTATGTCAAATGTTTCACTACAGAAAAAGGGAGACAATGGTCTGTCTTGTCTTTGGGGGTAGGAGAGCATATCTGATTACCCAACTGTCTTCCCAACAACTGTTGGAATATTAGATGAATAAAACAGTGTCTGGGTAGATAAAAATCAGACATGGTTAACAGGAAGCTGTTATGTTTCGTTTCCTTTTAACAGTGGAAAGCAACGGGGGCCCTCGGACCTGCCTCAATCAACGACCTGTGGCTTATCTAGGGGGTTAAGGAAACCTGGAAAGAGCCCCCAACACACCCCCTTTCCGTGCTATCGCTCTCTTCCAACTCTGGGCACCCCAGAATGAAGGGACCCACCTCTCTGCCAGAGCCCCCCTACCCACCTGGGTAGAAGACCTCACTTTTGGTAGTGCCCTCTCTCCACTGGTGGAAGGTGCCAGAGATGATGGTGTCGGAGATCTCAGCCCAATAGCGCCCTGAGGGACAATCAGATGGACACCGAGTATCAGGGGATCAGCGCCAATACACGGCTTGGCCAAACATCAGAACGGAGGGCATGGGCCCTTGTACAGCCCCAGCCTCCCAGTTCGGCCCGCCGCCAGCACTGACCCGAGTGGCCGCGAGAGCCCAGGGCGGTGCCGAAGAGCAGCACGTACTCGGACAGCGAGGCGTGCAGAAGGCACATGGCGCCCATCCAGCCGCCCGCGTTCACGAACACCCACTGCAGCTCCTCGTCGGGCAACACGTGGCCTGGGTGCAGCCGCCGTAGCTCCACGATCAGCCGAGAGAAAGCCAGCTCGTGGTCCAGCCCTGGCGGGGGCAGAGGAACAACAGGGTCAGAGCCAGCACCACTCTGAACTCGGGAAAGGCGCCTCTCAAACTCCCAGCTCGGCTCGGGCCTCCCCAGGACCCTGCCCTCCACCCGTTCACTCGCCCGGTCATCCGTCGGCTCACCCGCGTACTGCCGGGCCAGCTGCGCGATCTCTTCGCGCTGGAAGACGAAGCTCTGCGTGCCCAGCCAGAGCCAGACCACCTGGGCCAGCACCGCTGCGGCAGCCAAGAGCAGCGCGGCCCACGCCCACCGCCGGCCCACTGCCCACTGCATCCCGGCGGGCGGCCTGGCACGGAGAAGCGAAGGAACGATCGGTGGGCCTGGAGCTGCGACTCCCACTGCCTCCGGACCTGCGGCGCGCAGCCCACGACCGTTCCCCCGCCACAGCCGTGGTACGGCTTGCCCTGGCCAATCATAACAGTCCGGGCACCCGGGCTCCGCCCCTCGGGTTGAACCATTTCCTCGCGGGGAGCGGGGAGCGCCGAGGAGTGGGGCGGAGCCTCGCGCGTGATGCGAGGGGGCGGGACTAAGCCTCCCCAGCTGCACTATTCAGGGCCTACGAGCAAGGTCTCTGCGAGTGCCCTACCACGTGTGAATGGGGGTGTGAATGTGGGCGGGGGTAGGTGGCCGGCCTGGACTCCCAGGTGAAGCAGGCAAGCCCGGAAGCAGAGACTTCCGGGACTTGTGATCGTCATTTTTGTTAGCACAGAAAGTGGGAGGAGGCGCTTCTGCCTAGGCGTGTTACCGAAAGCTTTATGGAGGCGGTGACGCCTGAGCCACGTGTGTAGGGGAAATGGGGAGGGCATTCTAGCGAATGTGGCCTGTTCCAAGAACAAAGTCGCTGTGAAGAGACAACAGGGGGTCTCTTGGGGGCCTACGATTCATTCTTTGCTTTGAAGCACAAAATGTGAGAGGCGTGCATTGTAAACCAAAAGGGTTATGAGGAGCGGAATAATAAAGGAAGAGAAACAAAGGAGAAAAGAGGCAGCAAAGTGCAGTGATTAAGAAAGTAACTCTGGAGCTGGACTGGGTTAAAAGCCCGGCTTCTGCCATCTACTAGGTGTGTGATCTTGGGCAAGTTACTTAAACCCTGTGACTCAGTTTTCTCATCTGTGAAATGGGATGAATAAAAGTACCTACCTCAGAGAGCATACCTTCATTGTGATGAAGATTAAATGAGTTAATATTTATAAAGCAATTAGTGCCCTGCAAGTGGTGACATGTGTGTTTGTTATAAAAATAAAACAAGGGAGAAGAGAACTGTAAGAACATAGCATCACACATGATAGTGATGGAATGAAGGATCAACACAGTCAAATGTAATTGAGAGGTCCGATAAAATGATGGGAAATGGTCATTAGGCTTCTCAGTAGGGGCATGTAGCAGAGATGATGATGCTATATGTTCACAAATCTATTTCCTTTTGCTCTTGGGCAGTCAGATTACATTCCACAGTATACTCTATAGTTAGATGAGCTCATATGACTGTGTTCTGGCCAATGAAGTATAGCCAGAAATGTTGTATGCCACTTCCAGGTCCAGCTCCTAAAACCTGTGAAATTCTTTACATTCTCACTCTTTCTTCATCTATTATCTTAGTTACAGAGAATTAAGTAGTGGAGAATTCTGAATGCTGCTTCCCCTCTACCTCCACAATGGACTGTGTTGCTAAGCCACTGAGTTTGGGGGTGTGGTGTCATTTGTTACAGCAACTAAGATTACTTAGACTAATACAGGCCACTAACGGTGTTACAGTGTATTGTGCAGTTAAGAGTAGAGACTGGTGGGCAGCCCCGGTGGCGCAATGGTTTAGCGCCGCCTGAAGCCCGGGGTGTGATCCTGGAGATCCCGGATCGAGTCCCACGTCAGGCTTCCTGCATGGATCCTGCTTCTCCCTCTGCCTCTCTCTGAATAAATAAATAAAGCTTAAAAAAAAAAAAAAAAAAAAACAGAGTAGAGACTGGGAAGACAGACTCTCTCTGTTAAGAAAGACAATTCAACCAAGTAAACTTGAATATCTAATGGGCTTTATTAAACAATTCATGAATCAGGGAGCACCCCATCTAGCCTGTAGAGGAGAGCTCCAAGGAGGAGGCATACAAAATGGAAGGTTTTTATTTTTTAAAGACTTATTTTTATTTTTTTTACCAATTTTTTTTTAAGATTTATTTATTTTAAAAAAAGATTTATTTTTAGAGAGAGTGAGGCACTTGGGTGGCTCAGTGGTTGGGCATCCGCCTTTGGCTTGAGTCATAATCCCAGGGTCCTGAGATCGAGTCCCTCATCAGGCTCCCTGCCAGGAGCCTGCTTTTCCTCTGCTTGTCTCTGCCTCTCTGCCTCTCTCTCTCTCTCTCTCTCTCTCTCTGTATATTTATTCATGAGAGACACACATGCACAGAAAGAGGCAGAGACATAGGCAGAGGGAGAGGCAGGCTCCATGCAGGGAGCCCGAAGTGGGACTTGATCCTGGGACTCCAGGATCACACCCTGGGCTGAAAGCAGATGCTTTAACCGCTGAGCCACCCAGGCATCCCCCAAAAATATATATATTTTTAAAGATTTTATTTATTTATTCATGAGACAGAGAGAGAGAGAGAGAGAGAGAGAGAGGCAGAAACATAGGCAGAGGGAGGAGCAGGCTCCACGCCCTACACGGGACTCGATCCCGGGTCCCAGGGTCAGGCTCTGGGCAGAAGAAGGCGGAGCTAAACTGCTGAGCCACTCAGGCTGCCCCCAAATAAATAAAATCTTAAAAAACAAACAAACAAACAAACAAACAAACAGAGAGAGAGAGAGAGCTTGCATGTGACCGTGAGGCAGGGTGAGGGAGCAGAGGGAGAAGGAGAGAATCTGGAGCAGACTCCTTGCTGAGTGCAAAGCCCACGCGGGGCTTGATCTCGCAACCCTAAGATTGTGACCTGAGCTGAAATCAGGATTCAGACGTGTAAGATAAGATGCCCCCCCAAATGGAAGTTTTTTTTATAGGAAGGAGCCTGGCACAGGAAAGTTATTAGCAAGAGAAAAGGATTATTCCAGGCAAGTTCCTTTCCCTTAAGGAGTATTATGCAGATTACCTAGTTTTCCTTTGGGGGAAAGAAAATGCCCATGTAGGGGCTCATTGGTGCTAATCAGAAAATTCCTGACTAATCAGTGAAGACAACGTGTCTGTGGAAGTTGAAACACAGTTATAGGGGATCCCTGGGTGGCTCAGCGGTTTAGCGCCTGCCTTTGGCCCAGGGCGCGATCCTGGGATCGAGTCCCACGTCGGGCTCCCAGCATGGAGCCTGCTTCTCCCTCCTCCTGTGTCTCTGCCTCTCTCTCTATGTCTATAATAAATCAATCAATCAATCAATCTTAAAAAAAAAAAAATGAAACAGGGATCCCTGGGTGGCGCAGCGGTTTGGCGCCTGCCTTTGACCCAGGGCGCGATCCTGGAGACTCGGGATCGAATCCCACATCGGGCTCCCGGTGCATGGAGCCTGCTTCTCTCTCTGCTTCTCTCTCTGCCTCTCTCTCTCTCTCTCTCTGTGACTATCATAAATAAATAAAAATTTGTTTTAAAAAAAATGAAACACAGTTATATTAGGCATTAAGCCTGGGTTTGGGGCAGCCCAGGTGGCTCAGCAGTTTAGCGCCACCTTTGGCCCAGGGTGTGATCTTAGAGACCCGGGATCCAGTTCGGTGTGGGGCTCCCTGCAGGGAGCCTGCTTCTGTCTCTGCCCCTCTCTCTCTGTCTGTCTCTCATGAATAAATAAATAAAATCTTTTTTTTATAAATAAAATTTTTTTTTATTAATTTCTATTTATTGTATGATAGTCACACACAGAGAGAGAGAGAGAGAGAGAGAGAGAGAGAGAGAGGCAGAGACATAGGCAGAGGGAGAAGCAGGCTCCATGCACCGGGAGCCCGACGTGGGATTCGATCCAGGGTCTCCAGGATCGCGCCCTGGGCCAAAGGCAGGCGCTAAACCGCTGCACCATCCAGGGATCCCAAATAAAAAAAATCTTTAAAAAAAAAAAAAAAAAAAAAAAAAAAAGCCTGGGTTTGAAGACTTGACCTATTCTTTTTTAAATATTTTTTTAAGATTATTTATTTATTTACTCATGAGATACGCAGAATGAGAGAGAGAGAGGCAGAGACACAGGCAGAGGGAGAAGCAGGCTCCATGCAGGGAGCCCGACGTGGGACTTGATCCCAGGTCTCCAGGATCACACCCCGGGCTGAAGGTGGCCCTAAACTGCTGAGCCACCGGGGCTGCCCTGAAGACTTGACCTATGTGATGCCAATTTTGGACTGCAAGTTTTCTTTTCTTTTTCTTAAGATTTATTTATTTATTTATTTATTTATGAGAGACACACAGAGAGGCAGAGACACAGGCAGAGGGAGAAGCAGGCTCCATGCAGGGAGCCCAATGTGGGACTGGATCCTGGAACTCCAGGATCATGCCCTGAGCCGAAGGCAGGTGCTTAACCGCTGAGCCACCCAGGCATCCCTGCAAGTTTTGTTTTCAACAATGTTGTATTAGAGATCTTCAAGGGATCCTGGAGGGAAAGGGCTCAGTAGGCTCCATCTCAGCCATTCTGTTCCTCCCCCAAAAAGTCATCTTGGAGACAGAGAAGAGGTTTGGAAGTGTTTCTGAAGGGGGTGAGAAGTTAGTTGGCATTGACAAGGGAGCAGAAGGCAAACTGAGGACAAAGCACAGACACCCTGCAAACCCCTCCCTCTTCTCCCAGGTGGGACATGTGCAACATTCCTCAGGCACTCCTGGCTGCCCTAAAGCTAAGGGAAGGAAAAACAAATGGTTAACTTACAGAGATACAGTCCAGCAAGACAAGAGTCTTCCTCAGTTTACAAATGTCTTAGTGACATTTGTAAGAAAAAAGCATTCTTATCAATAACCTAATTTCCAGAAGGAAGCTCCCAACTGTCTTAAAGTTAATGCTTTACTAGAGGAAAAAACAACCTTAATTTGACAATGGCAAGGCCTCCAGTATCTCGTAGATACTTTTTTTTTTTTTAACAAAGTTGAATTATCCTCTTTTTTTTTTTTTTTTTTAAGAGTCTATTTATTCATTCATGAGAGACACAGAAGCAGAGAGAGGCAGAAACACAGGCAGAGGGAGAAGCAGGCTCCACCCAGGGATTCCGACGTGGAATCGATCCTAGGTCTCCAGGAACACACCCTGGGCCAAAGGCAGCACTAAACCGCCGAGCCACCCAGGCTGCCCTGTAGATCCTCTTTAGCATATGAAAGTTCTTTTAAAAACCTCCCTTTTTCCTTACCCCCAGCTCCCAAGTATATAATCAACCACCCCTCAGCAACCCTGGTGCAGCAGATATTTCTGCCCAGGGTCCTGTCCCTGTTGCTTTAATAAAATCACCACCTTTTGGGACCAAAGACCTCTCAATAATTCTTTCCTGGCTGTTGGCTCTGGACCTCACCTACATTCAAAACTGTATCAGCATGATGTAAGGAGTAGCACTGAAGCACTGGTGTTCTTGGGAAAATGGGTCTGCCTCCAAAATCCAGTCACTCCAACAACAAAGATGGCTGAGAGAGGAGGAAAGCAAATCTATCCTAGCTCCCCCCACCCCACTGCCACCCCAAAGAATGAAAAGCCAATGGTATAGGTTAAATGCTCATTTCTCAGTTTCCTGCTCCCTGCCCCCTACCTAGTAGTCTCTTTAGATTCCAGTCTGAGGACCAAGGGCAGAGATTAGGTAAATGACCAATGACCCAGTTTTTGCATCTGAGCTGCAAAACACCTGGGTTGGCCTGGCCTGGGTTAGGGGAAGGGGCCTCCTTACTACTGGGGAGTTCCTATCTCATTAGGTTTCTGTCTTGAGTCTCACTGAAATCTCAGAGCATTTTAGAGCATGGAGAAGAGCCTGGAAGCTTGGGTTCAAATCTTAGCTAGGCCACTAATCCTCTGGGTGACCTTAGGCTTCTGTTCTGCATGTGGAAGGAGCAGGGGGTTCAAACAATATTTAGAAGTCTTTTAAAAAGTGCCAAGGGAGGAATTAATTTGAATTTTTTTATCCTAGTGTAAAGGAAACACCCCTGATCCTACCTAGATGGCGGCTGATTATATACCTGATTATATACCTAGATGGTGGCTGGAGCTACTGACAGTTGGGTCCTGTCCACACTTTTACATTTCTTTTAGCCTTCTTACAAGACAATTCACTTCTTGTGCTTGTAACGCTAAATAACTAAATAAATAACATGGTTACTTAGGCTCTTTCCCCCCCAAACCTGTTTCTCCAGCCTGGAGGGGATGGGGTTTGATTTTGGTGAAGTATCCACTCCCCCAGGTAGTAACTGGAAGCCAGGGTTGAGCTGAAGCAGATCGCTCCCACCCTCACCCTCATGCCATTTTGCTTCTCCACCTTGGCGACTGAACAAGTGCGACAATTGTGGATTCAGGATTATACCCCTACCCGACCCCAGACTGTGAGCTGCGGGAGAGCAGAGATGATGCCTGACTTGTGCAGGGGCATCCCTTTGCCCCACATGGAGCCTAGGGGCCTGGCACACAGATCTTCAGTAAATATTTGCTGAACGGGTGACCAAATGAATGACTGAATACGGCAAAGAAATCTTGTGTCACGGAGCTGAGGGATCTGCAAGCAGCGGTTTTTACAGAGATTTTTTTCCTAAAGTAGTGACTTGGCCCGGGGGTATACTGGGATGACCAAAGCGCCCCCTCCCCCCAAAAGCTAGGCTTTCCGGAGTCGCGCCCGCGGTCAGGTGGGCGGTCCCTTAGGCGGTCACCTGCTAGAGGTTGGCCAATCATCGGGGGGCGGGGCGGGTCAGACCCAGAGATGGGTGAGAGTCTGCTCTATAGAGCTCCAGAAGATCCCCACCCACGCAAGTGGCCTAATGTCGCGCAGCGGATCACCCCCTGACCAGCGCCAGCAGGCGTCAGAGGCGGATGCCACCGCCACAACCTTCCGAGCGAGCGGTAACTGCAGGGCGTCTGGGACGCGCTGGGACGCGGAGCCGAGCCCTCCCTTTGCTTGGAAAGTTACCGTCCCTTTCCCGAGGTCGGTGCCCCACCCGGCCAAGCCTCAGCGACCGAGTTGGGGCTGAGGCTAATTAGGACCTGGGAAAGCTCAAGCTCGGGTCTTTGGCTCCTGAGCAGGAGAGGGCCGAGACGGTGCCTCCAAGCTTGGCCCTGCTGGTGGGTGAGACCCAGGCCAGAGGGAGTCAGAGAGTTTTGCTGATTGATCTTGTCTTTCTGTCCCCAGAACATCAGCATATCCGCTACAACCCGCTACAAGATGAATGGGTTCTGGTGTCAGCTCACCGCATGAAGCGGCCCTGGCAGGGGCAAGTGGAACCCCCGCTCCTGATGACAGTTCCCCGCCATGACCCCCACAACCCTCTGTGTCCCGGGGCCACACGCGCCAATGGAGAGGTAAGCCTTTAGAACCTGCGTCTGCAACTGAGCCCGGAGTAGTAGCTCCTTCTTAGAGCTGCCCCTCACCCACAACGGAGTGGACTCCCTTCTGTGTTATAGCCCACGGAGTCTTTCTGACCCCACAGCGGGCCCCCCACACCCGCCTGTAGCCTGTCTGGCCCCTGAAGCTGGCCAGATGACTGGTGGGTATGGAGCAGCAAATGCTTCTAGACCATCCTTGTCAGTAGGTGAATCCCTATTATGATGGCACCTTCCTGTTTGACAACGACTTTCCAGCTCTGCAGCCTGATGCCCCCAATCCAGGTAAACTGGCTCTAGCTGCTGTTGGCGGGGGTGGGGTGGGGGTGGGGGGTGGGGGGTGGTGGTGGGGTGGGGGTGGCTGGACTTGTTGGGGGACTTCTGTTGCAGAGAATGATACCCTTTTATCTCAGGACCCAGTGATCATCCTCTTTTCCAAGCGGAGGCTGCTCGAGGAGTTTGGTAACTATGGATTTCCTCTCTTACCTTCAACCCAGGGCTTGGACTGAGCACTAGGTTGGGCCCTGCCCCTGGCACAGCCAAGCCCTATATCACTGTAATTTCTTCCTCCTACACCACCTAGTAAGGTCATGTGCTTCCACCCCTGGTCAGATGTAACGCTACCACTTATGTCAGTCCCTGAGATCCGCACTGTCGTCGATGCATGGGCCTCAGTGACAGAGGAGCTGGGTGCCCGGTACCCTTGGGTGCAGGTCTGTGAGGTTGCCCCCTCCCCTGGATGGGCAGGGAGAGGGTGGTGCAGATTTGGTGCTGGGAAGTAGTATTCCTGTTTTCACAGGATGTGGTCAGGAGAGGCTGGTTTGGTGTCTCTTTGGCTATTAAAGCTGCCTACCTCTACCCGATAGATCTTTGAAAACAAAGGAGCCATGATGGGCTGTTCCAACCCCCATCCCCACTGCCAGGTAAGTGTGTCAGGGGCCCTAGTGGATTTCTGGGGTGAGTCCAAGGCAGTACTGTGGGGAAAGGACCTAGAGGGACAGAGTAAATATGCTAGTAATGTGGAGGCTTGGAGGCAAAGGATCTGCCAACTGTTCTCTGCTCCTGCCCCTTGACAGGTGTGGGCCAGTAGTTTTCTGCCAGATATTGCCCAGCGTGAGGAGCGATCTCAGCGGGCCTATCAGAGTCAACATGGAGAGCCCCTGCTAATGGAATATGGCCGCCAGGAGCTGCTCAGAAAGGTGGGGAAAAGCCAGACCCTGTTTCTGTAAGGAACCCCTACCCTCAGCCCAAAAGAGAAAGTTGTATGAAGGAGAAGGGTAGAAGGAAAATAGAAGAGAGACTTGATGGGTAAGCCATAGCAATAATCCAAAGGAAAGATGACAGTGGCTTAGATTAGGGTGGTAGTAGTGGAGGTAAGATTCTGGGTACATTTTTTCTTCTTTTCCTGCCTATTTGCTGACAGTCCCCCAACCCCATCCCTTCATGACCTCAACTCTACTTGATCTGCCCAGGAACGACTGGTCTTAACCAGTGAGCACTGGTTAGTACTAGTCCCTTTTTGGGCAGTATGGCCCTTCCAGACACTGCTGCTGCCCCGTAGGCATGTGCGCCGCCTGCCTGAGCTGACCCCTGCTGAGCGTGATGGTGAGTCTTCCAGCTGGGACCCTGGGGCCAGGCACAGGATGGGGATAGCTCTGTAGGGCCAGCATCTTGGCCCCAGGCTGAGAGTCAGGCTCTGATTCCAGATCTAGCCTCCATCATGAAGAAGCTCTTGACCAAGTATGACAACCTATTTGAGACATCCTTTCCCTACTCCATGGGTTGGCACGGTAAGGCTTTTTGAGCATCCATACCTAGCTCTGACACCGATTTTGAGGTCCTGAGGCCAGCTCAGTGGACTGCAACCCCCAGCAGGCTTTGAAATACTTGTTGGGGGAAGTGTCCAGACCAGGGGTGCTGGGACTGAAGGTGGAACAATAAACTTGGTGAAACTATGTCTCCTAGTGTTTTCCAATGCCTGGTCTACTCAGTGGCAAGGAATGCTGGGAAATGTAGTTTTCAGGTAGCTAGCCTAGTTTAGGGGTGGGGGCTAGGCTGAAGAACTAGAAAATGACCCTTCCCAATTATCTCTTCTGTCAGGGGCTCCCACAGGATCAGAGGCTGAAGCCAACTGGGATCATTGGCAGCTTCATGCTCATTACTACCCTCCACTCTTGCGCTCTGCCACCGTCCGGAAATTCATGGTTGGCTATGAAATGCTTGCCCAGGCTCAGAGGGACCTCACCCCCGAGCAGGTCAGATTTCAGAGCACTCTGGGTCCTTGGGTGCTCCTTTTGTTTCCCATTTTCCCAAGGGAACTCAATAATCATGACCCTGAAAACCGCTATAACCTAGGAGCTGCTCAGCAATATCCTCTGGTTACTTTGGCAGTCTTTATCACCAGCCTCCTGGTCCTACTAGCCTTCCCCCCGGTGTTTCCTAGGTACTCATTATTACTGTTCGACTCATACCACTCCATACCACCATTCTGGGCAGCCTCCTCCTCCCTGATTGCCCCCTGTTCCCTTCCAGGCTGCAGAGAGACTAAGGATGCTTCCTGAGGTTCATTACCGCCTGGGGCAGCAGAAGGATAGGGAGACAGCAACCATCGCCTGACCACGCTGACCACAGGGCCTTCTGCTTGAGGGAACCAGGGCCGAGGGTTGGGAAGATGTGGGATCAATAAAACTAAATTGTGTTTCTCAAACTTATTCTAATGACAGAGGAGTATGAACTATAATCCTTGGGGATCTGGGTTAAAGGCTGATGGCATAGCACCAGCCACAACTCTTCTTTGCCTGCAAATATACAAAACTTAAGAGTACAAAAATTCCACCCCAAATCTCTGAATAAAATGAATACTCAATTTAATGTCTGGCCTATAGATTCTCTTATTCCTGGAGTAACAAAGGCATCACAGTTTAAGAAACTTTGAAAATTCTGTGTTCTTGTCTGTGGCTAAGGCTTTCGGAAGGCCAGAGTCCCCTTTACCACCACCCCTGGGATGATATGTCAGCTCATCAAGCCTAGGCCTGAGGGTTTGATGGGGAGTGGGGGAGCAGGATCCTGGATCCAGTGGTCAGTGGCCAGACACTGGGCTGCTGGCCAGAACCTCGGCTTTTTGAGTGGCTGCAGCTTGGCTCTGCTCCAGCCCACAGGGGCTGAAGGGGCGGGAAGGGAACGTGTACGTGGCTTTGTGTCCTTGACTTCTCTAGACTCTCATGTGCAGCATATAATTGCAGGCTCTGCACGTTTGTAGTTGCCCATGTGCCCCAATTATTGCAGCAGAAGAAAGGAAGAAAACAGCTCTGGCAAGGAAGGGGCTAATAGAGTTAGGAGCCCCAGCACCTGGAAGGAGGGGATGGTTCTTGGAGTGATCTTGAGTCTGTCCCCACTCCTCCCAACCTGTTTCCTTTTTTTTTTTTTTTTTAATATTTTATTTATTTATTCATGAGAGACAGAGAAGCAGAGACATAGGCAGAGAGAAAAGCAGGCTCCATGCAGGGAGCCTGATATGGGACTCCATCCCGGGACTCCAGGATCACAGACTGGGCCAAAGGCAGGTACTCAACCTCTGAGCCACCTAGGTGTCCCCCAGTCTGTTTCCTTGGCAAGATTGTATGACTATGGCAATAATAGGGCATGCAACCCAGGAGACCTGATGCCATCTAGTGCCCTCCAAACTTTTAGGTGAGGATAGGGCTGGTGAGCAATGCAAGGATGGCCAGAGGCTTTTTATCTTCATTCTTTCAAGGCAACTGAGTTTGGGAGGGGTATCATGCCAGGACTAGACAGTGATGATTTGGCTTGGGAGAACCCTGGCTGCCTGTCTTCTAGTCCAGGGTTTTTTCTTCCTTGAGACCCTGAAGGGATAGGGTCTGGAACTTGGAGTATCTGGAAGGACCTCAGACAGACATGGTACACATCTCCGTTGAGACCTCAGTCACTGGGATTGGATGTGAACCCTGGGTGTGTTGCCGGCTTAAGGCACACTTACACAAACACCTGACCCAACACCCTTGATTTGACTGCATTTTGGAATCGTTTGGGAGTTTTAAACCCTAATGCCAAGGCCCTTCCAGAGACCGGATTTAATTATTTTGGAGTGTGGCTTGGCTGTTTTAAAACCACAATGCCCAGCGAAGTTTAAGAATCATTGTCCCACAGAAGTCCTTATCTGGAGTCAGGGGCACCTTCACCTTCTCCAATCACCTGACCAGTGGCTCCTGAGCCACTGAACTTGGTTTTGTTTTTGGACTGCTGTAAGGAGGAGGGGCTGAAAACTTCAGTCCTGCTGTCCCAGGAGGGCACGACTGCAGGCTAGGACCCGGGAATCCATCTCCAGACTCTGTCCCCCTGCGGGCTCCTCAGTCCGGGACGGGACAGGAAGTGTCCGGCAGAGGTGGGGTGGAGGTGATTGGCAGTTGGAGGCACCAATAGGCCCAGACCCCCTCCCTTTTCACCCCCGTCCCTCCATTGGTGCCTGGGCGGAGCCGCCCCCGCTGCTGGGGGCCCCGGGGCGGGAGGGAGTAGAGGCCGGGGCAGAGGGCGAGGGCGGAGGGCGCTGGCGGCGGAGGCCGCAGAAGGTGAGGCCTGGTGGGGCCGGCGGGAGTGAGAGAGGGAGCCTTGCCAGGAGAGGGCGGGGCTGGCTAGTGTGCGCTCTGAAGGGCCTAGACTGACTGATGGACTGTCAGTGTGTGCGTGGGACTGTGAGGCTGTGTGTGACGCTGTCAGTGTGTGGACCTGTAACTGAGTGTCACTGGGTGCAGCTGTCAACTAATCTGGCTGCGTGTGTTCAGTGTGCATGTGGTCGAGGCTGCATGTGGCTGTGCAAGTGTGGTGGTTCTGTGTTTGTGTCAATGTGCAGTTTTGGGTGAGAGACTGAGTTGTGTGTTTGTGTGTGAGAGGGCCTGTGACCACATGGGGCATGTGTTTTGGGAAGGTCTTTTTGGGGTTTAAGACTGTGTCTGTGTGAGAGTGGGTGGCTGGGTCTGTGTGTGTGTGTGTGTGTGTGTGTGTGTGTTTGTGTGTGGTTGTGTGACTTCAGCAGTAGCAGAGCCTGAGTGAGACTTGTTTTATGTGTGGGTCCTGGGTCCTGTGTTAGAGTGTGTGAGTGGAGCTGTGTTGTATCTTGGGGACCAACTTCAGTGGTCAGTGGGACTGACCTTTCTACCTAACGTCCAGCAAAAATAGACCCATCCCAACACACGTGTCTGCCCTTCCTTTCTGTGCTCTAGAATCCCTGTCTTTAGTCTACTGCTCCATAGTTTGTTTCCCTATCTCAGTTTCCTTTTATTTTGCTCCCCCTACTACTATCTTCCTAGAGCTGTCACTCATATGCATCTCCTCATAGTTTTATCTCCCCAGGTATCTCTGTGTATCTGCCTCTCACATCCTTGGCATCTCTGTCTCTCTCTGCACCCCTATTACTAGCTCCCCTGTTCACCTCTGTCTCTTTGGCTTCATGGGGGCCTGGAGCAGTGATGAAATGTGGGGTCTGCTGTGCTAAGAGCTCCTTGGAAGATGGGACTTAAGCCATTATGAGGATTTGCTTTTAGGGAGTGCTGTGACCCCATCCCCGGGGCAGAGTGCTAAGTATATGTGTTTTCTGTCTGTATGAGGGTATGAATCTGAGTGAGGATGTCTGAGTGTATCCATGTGACTGAGTGGCTATATCTGAGAGTGTGTATCTGAGGATAAGTGTGGGTCTTGTGTATCTGGCACCAAGGGACCAAAGGCATTTCCTGGTGCTGGGGCCCAAAGAGTGGAGTGGGGAGGTAAGAAATGGCTGGAACGTCAGGGGCGGAGGGACTGGACTCCGGATTTTCTTTATACCCCCCCAACCTGGGCCTCCCTTTTCCTCAAAAAACAGCTAGCTATGCCCTAAGGAAATATTTGCTGGGGAGTGAAAAGAGTGGAGGCGTGAGTCTGCGTCTGATTTTTCATTTGGTTATGTCCACGTGTGTTCAAGGGAGTGTCTTTTTGTTGACTGTGCCTAGTGAGTCCATGCATGAATGTGGCTGGGTGAAAACATAGGGAATCACTCCCTGACGGGGACATGAGCAGCCCTCCTTTCCCTCTTGCTGGCCGTGGCTGTGCCTGTGGCTTCCTTTCCAGACTTTGGGGGAGGCCTCTTCCCTTCCCAGGGCCTCGGGTGGGAGGGGGGCGAAAGGGGAGGAGGGAGGAGGAAAGTGGGAGGTGGGGGCCTAGCTCAGGGCGGCTGAGCTCTAGGGCCCAGAGGGGCGGAGGAGGGAAGAGAAAGGAGGGGATGATTCTGGGGTCCCAGAACTGAGTGGAGCTGAGACGGGTGCTGTAGCTGGTGGGAGGAAGTCCTGGAGGCCATGGACATTCAGCCACTGGGATCACAGAGGTAGGGTGGGGCTCAACAGGGTAAATGTTGCTGGGGTACGGGGTGCGGGGGGGAGGGGGCGGGAAGCCATTAGACACATTCAGACAGATACACAGACACATGGACGCCCTTGTTCTGCTCTACTTGGGAGGGGTCTATGCTGTTCCTCTTCTGGAGCCCTTGCCTGCCTGGCTCTTTCCCTATCTGCTACTTTTCCTGTCCCCATGGCCACTTCCCCACTGCCTTTCTCATTTTGCTCTTCTCCCATCCAGAATCCCTCTCTCCTAGCATCCCCATAAGCAGTGGTTACCATACAAAAGACTTGGTTACCTCCTTTGCCTTTCTAGTTCTGTCCTAGCCCAGCCCTTCCCTCACTGAACCCCTACCACCTCCCAATCTTGACCTTGGAGCATCTCTTGGTCCTGTGGCCTCCACCCCAGGTCCCCTTCCCTGCAGGCTTCTAGATCCTTCAGCCTTCTCTCCCCTCCCCGACACCCTGTCTCCATCTCCTGGCTGCTTGCCCACCCCCAGCCTCTGGCAGCAGCCAAGGCATCTGGATCTGCTTAACTCTGCAGCCTCAGCCTGCACCCTAGCCCCATCCAGCCTCACAGGCTTGAGACCAACAAGATTCCAGAGTCAGGCCCAGATGAGTGGCCCAAGGAGCCAGGCCCAGGAGAGAAGAGACCTGGCAGCCAGAGGAGGGCTAAGCCTCCTGATAGGAATATAGCAGGGGCTCAGACCCACGGTGACAGGCCCCCACCCAAGGTTGGTGAAGGCTGTCTCAGGTAATCAGAGGCAATGACTAGTCCTGGGCCAGGTGGGGATAGACACTGGAATTCCCAACAGCTGGGTTGGAGGAGTTAATGGGAGTGACTGAGCTGGTGCCAGCACTTGGTGCCAGGGGTGGGTGCCAAGGGTGGTGTGTGTGTGGTGGGGACTGCTGGCACAGCCTGTCGCCTCCGGCTTTTGTTCTGGGCCCTAGGCCCAGAGATGGAGGGTGTGAGTGTGCATGTGTGTGTGTTTGCATGTATGCACACGCAGCACTGGGTGTATGGTGGAAAAGGGGACCTTAGATCAGATCCCCTGATGTTTTCGGATATCCTTACCCCATGTGGTACCTAAGTTTTCTTCCTAGAAAGTCCCAGTTTAGAAGAGGAGGAGGCAGGCTTTAGCCTCCCATCTGGGAATGGGGGATTGCTGACCTTACCTTTCTCCCCACAGATGAGCAGCAGCTGCTCAGGGCTGAGCTGGGTCCTGCTGGCCGTGGCTGTAGCCCTGGTGTCCGCCGTCTCCCCCTGTCCCCAGGCCTGGGGCCCCCCAGGTGAGAAGAATCCTGCTATATGATGCTAACTCTGACTTTTGACTTGCCATCCTCACTGTGACCCTTTCCATGCCTAATCTGTGGCCCCCAACCCCTAACATCCAACCTGACAACATCCCCTCTCTACCCTGTCTTCTAACCTCTGTTTCCAGGTTATAACATGATGCTTTGACCCAATGACCCCATCCAGGGCTTAAGAGTCTGACCCTTATCCTGTCATGCTTGCTAATTGGGGGCTTGGATGGGAGAGAGGGAAAGGAAGAGCATCTCCTTAAAAGTGCCCTCCACAGGGGTCCAGTATGGGCAGCCTGGCAGGTCCATGACACTGTGTTGCCCTGGAGTGACTGCTGGGTAAGTGCCCCACCTGCCCATTGGCATTGGGCTGACACTCATGACCCTTTCTTGACTCTGTCCAGTCCTCATGCTCCTCCCATCCTTGCCCCTGTGTCTATAATCCTCACCTCTCCAGCTATCCTAACTCTCAAACCATCCTTATTCAACAGAAAATTTTAACCAACATGTATTGAGCACCTGCTGAGTCCCTGGTCTATTCTAGGCTCTGGGATCCAGCAGTGCACAAGCCTGGCAAGATGCCTGCCCTGGCAGAGGTTACATTCTAGTAGGACAGACAGATAATAAGCAAATACAAATCTTGCCGGGTAGTGGTAACTGCAGGGCAGAAAATCAAAGAAAAGTGATATGGAAGATGATAACTGATTGGTTACTTTTTATTGGTAATCAGAGAAGGCTTCTCTGAGGAGGTGACAGTGAAGCTAATTTCTGAAGGTCAGGAAAGAGGCAGACACGCACAGGTCGAGGTACAGGCATTCCTGACAGAGGGAACAGCTAGTGCAAATGCCCTGAGGTGTGAATGAGAGAGAGGCAGAGACACAGGCAGAGGGAGAGCAAGCTCCCTGTGGAGAGCCCAATGTGGGACTCGATCCCAGGACCCCAGGATCATGACCTGCACTCAACCAACCACTGAGCCACCCAGGCGTCCTGAGTTCAATACTCTTTTTTTTTAAATTAATTAATTAATTTATTTATTTATTTATGATAGTCATACAGAGAGAGAGAGAGAGGGAGAGACATAGGCAGAGGGAGAAGCAGGCTCCATGCACCGGGAGCCTGACGTGGGATTCGATCCTGGGTCTCCAGGATCGCGTCCTGGGCCAAAGGCAGGCGCCAAACTGCTGCGCCACCCAGGGATCCCTCAATACTCTTGAATAGCAAGAAGATCAATGTGACCGGAGGGTAGTGGGGAGGAGAGGGAAGACAGGGAGGAGCTGAAGAAGGAAAGGAAGGCAAGGCTAGGTCACCAGGGGCTTTGTCAGCTCCTGGACTTAAAGGACTCTGGGTTTTATTGCAAGCACAGTGAGAAGCCAATGGAGAGCTGTGGCATGGCTTATGCTTTAAATCTTCCCTCTATCATCACCTCATCTCACCCCCAGGGCTCCGGTGTCCTGGTTTCGGGATGGGGAGACAAGGCTGCTCCAGGGACCTGACTCTGGGCTAGGGCATGAACTGGTCTTGGCCCAGGCAGACAGCACTGACGAAGGCACCTACATCTGCCGGACCCTGGATGGTGCACTCGGGGGCATTGTGACCCTACAGCTGGGCTGTGAGTTGGGGAGGGAGTGTTGGGTGGCAGTAATGAGACAAGGCAAGGCACACCTGAGGGAAACTAGGCCCTGAATAAGCCTTCTAGGATGGGAAGGACCTGGGGACTTCTCAGACTCCAGTTGCACCTTCTGCCTCTAGACCCCCCAGCCCGCCCTGTTGTCTCCTGCCAAGCAGCTGACTATGAGAACTTCTCCTGCACTTGGAGTCCCAGTCAGGTCAGCGGTTTACCCACCCGCTACCTCACCTCCTACAGGTGTGTGCATGATTGGGTATGTGTGCCTCTACATTTGGGTGTACAGGCACAACATGGGTATGGGAGGCATTGAGGGAGATCCTGAGGAAGGCCTTAGAGAGGGGGAGGATTCTCATTTCCTTCCTGACCTCCGATGGCCCCTCCCTGCCAGGAAGAAGACTGTACCGGGAGCTGATGGCCAGAGGTAGGATATAAGGGAGAGGCTGGGGGCTCCAGTTGGATCCCACAATAAGCATTGCCAAAGCTCAAGACCACATCCTGTCTCCTAGGATGAGTCCGTCCACAGGGCCCTGGCCATGCCCACAGGATCCCCCAGGGGCTGCCCGCTGTGTAGTTCATGGGGCAGAGTTCTGGAGCCAGTACCGAATAAATGTGACTGAGGTGAACCCCCTGGGGACCAGCACACGCCTGCTGGATGTGAGCTTGCAGAGCATCTGTGAGTACCTGTTCCTACTGATCCCTCAGATCCTCACTTCAGAGACCCCAAATGGACTCCAGAGTACAAATAGCCTGATACAGAACCTCCCCCTGCTAGAGCTCCCTCTTGACACAGACCCCATTTTAGGACACAGTTTCCGTGGAGACTAAGAAACCAAAGAGATTGGAGCCCAGGAGGCACAGTTACCTCAGCCTCTAGAGGCTGCTGCCACAACCCCTCCTGGTTTCCTAGGCCACAAATCCTTACAGGTACCTGGCCCCAGAGCTGCCTCTCAGCTTCTAGGCTCTGTGCTGATGGCAGCCGTATCTCATGTCCTCCCTACCCAGTGTAAGCCCTTGCTGGCTCCTCTTTCCTTTTTTTTTTTTTTTTTTTTAAGATTTTATTTATTTATTCATGAGAGACACAGAGAGAGAGACAGAGACATAGGTAGAGGGAGAAGAAGGCTCCATGCAGGGAGCCCGATGTGGGACTTGATCCCAGGATCCTGGGATCATGACCTGAGCCGAAGGCGAAGTAGACACTCAACTACTGAGCCTCCCAGGCGTTACCTCTCTTTCCTTTTGGTCTGTATGTAAGAGGGGGGAACTAAAGCTCTAGCTAAAATTTAGACTCATTAATTTTCTTCCTTGAATGGAAAGTAGAATCATTCTAATTCACTAAACAAATAGTTCAAAAACCGATCTCCAGATTTTAGCTCATTTTTTACAAAATATTAAATAAATAAACAAACAAACAAATAATAGGAGCAGAGGGAGAGGGACAAGCAGACTCCTTCTCTACGCTGAGCCTGGAGCCTGATGTGGGCCCAATCCCATGACCTTGAGATCATGACCCAAGCCCAACCAACTGAGCCACCCAGAGGCATCCCAACTCATTTTATAATGGGGATGACAGACAAGTACTGAGCCCAATGGATGATTAAGCTTAAGATTTCCCCAAACCCCTTGGAAGTACCTCCCTCAAAAAAAGAAAAAAAAAAAAGGAAGTACCTCCCTCAAGCACCTTTAGGCACACACCCACCTTCCCTTGGGAGGTGGTGAGGAAGGGATGGTTACCTGTTGACTGTCCTGACTTTGTGTCTCTACCACCCTCAGTGCGCCCTGACCCACCCCAGGGGCTTCGGGTAGAGTCGGTACCTGGCTACCCCCGCCGACTGCGTGCCAGCTGGACGTACCCTGCCTCCTGGCCCCGCCAGCCCCACTTTCTTCTCAGGTTCCGACTGCAGTACCGTCCAGCTCAGCATCCAGCCTGGTCCACGGTGAGGCCTGGAGTGTGTCCCAATCTGGGGGCTCTTTGTTCTGCCTCTGGTTTTATGTTCTTGGTTATTCTGCATGGCTTTCTGGTACACTGGCAGTTCACCAGAGCCCTGTCACCTCCCCTAGTAGAGTGGCCTCCATGGGTGAGCCTGTGTGAGGGGTGCTGGGGTTGCAGCAGGGCCCAACAGGTCTAGTCTCTGCCCTGTGGGACTGTTACTGATGTAAATCCATCTGTGGGAAGATAGGAGTGGCTTTTTACAAATAACATTTCTAGGGAAAGGAGTGCCTGGCACCCAGGGGCACAGCCTCAGACAAACATTCGTATACCCAGATAAGAACAGCAGTAAATTACTCTCTCTGAAGTTGTTAAAGTCTGGCTAACTGGCTAATATCGAGTCTGGGGAGCAGCTGCCTCAGATAATGATCAATATTTTTTGAGCCTTGTCTGCCCACCAGGCACCATACTACACATTTTACATGCATTATCTTATTCAGGTATATTCACCTCTATTTTACAAATGAAGAAACCAAGGTACAGAGCAGCCCAAGGTCACTCAGTAAGTGGTACAGCAAAGATTTGAACCCAGGCAGCCTGATGACACATCCTGTCTATATAACTACTGTGCACTTTTGTCTTCCAAAAACTAGGTGTAGATCTGACACCACAAGCCACCCCACGTGAGGCCCAGATGGCCCCACCAGTCTGACAGGGATAGAACTGGGAGGAATGGGTACTCTTTGCTGACTGAGGCTGGGGGCAGATAGGCTTAGCCTTTACAACCAGGATAATGGGCCAAGGTACCATCTTCATTCCCAGGTAGAGCCGGCTGGATTGGAGGAGGTGATCACGGACGCTGTGGCTGGGCTGCCCCATGCTGTACGGGTTAGTGCCCGGGACTTTCTGGATGCTGGCACTTGGAGCGCCTGGAGTCCCGAGGCCTGGGGGACTCCAAGTACCGGTGAGAGACTGAGCCCAGGGCATGGGCAGAGGGCCCATCCCACAGCATCCATTGGCTGGACGGGTGTGCGAATAGGCTGCATGCACATGTCCTGCCACACAGGCGTGGCAGTTGAGGTCTTGGTATTTAGCCTTGGTTGCCTGCAGCCACACCCCGGGTTAAGCCCTTCCCCTCAATCTCTACCTCTGTTAAGTCTCCAGAAGCTGGCTCTACCCTTTCAGCTTCCACCTCCTGGGCATCCATGTTCAATCCAGGCCCTGGCCTCACCTGGCAGGCCCTTTCTTCCTCTCCCAACCTGTGTGGACAATTTTCCTCAGGTTTTGCCTCCCTTCAGGGTCCCTACCAAAGGAGATACCAGCTGGAGGACAGCCACGGAAGCAGCTGGAGGAGGAGCCTCAGGCAGACAGCCCCACTCCCCCCAGGCCCTCACTCTTGCCAGACCCACGGCCACTTGGTAAGCTTGGACAGGTAAACATAGGTAGTATAGGACAGGAAAGCCCCAGAGAGAAAGGGTTTAGTCAGGCAGCCTTACACTGACAGTAGCATGTGACCCTCCTCAGACCAGAGAGATCCCTTGGAGCAGATAGCAGTGCTGGCATCTTTGGGAATCTTCTCTTTCCTGGGACTGGCAGCTGGGGCCCTGGCACTGGGGCTCTGGTAAGTAACTGCCATTGGTCCCTCAAATTCTGATCCCACACAGATGTTCTGATATCCACAGACCACACCTATTCCCACCCTTCATGATTTCCCAGTGAAACTTTCTGATTCTGGGAAGATTCCCCCCCTCCCCTCCAACTCCCATTATTTTCACTGATTTCTCTCCCAACCCTTTACTAATATACTGTTTTGGAGGAGACAGAGGTGCCCTGCATTGTCAGGGAGACAGCTGCCTTTTTGTGCTCCAGGCTGAGACTGAGACCAGATGGGAAGGCCAGACCCCAAAAACCTGGGTTCTTGGCTCCAGTGATTCCAGTGGACAAGCTTCCAGGTAAGTAGGATATCTAGGAGGTTTGGACTCAGAGATGTGTGCCCTCATTTCGAGTGTCTGGATTAAGAGCCAGATGCTCTAGTCATTATAAGGATGTTGGGGAATCAGAGTTGGGTCACTTCATTCTTATGTCTGAGCTCAGAGATGGACCTTTCATTCTTGAGTCCTTGGGCTCAGAATGGGGTCTCTTCCTTCTCTCACATGGTATTGGGGTTCCTAGATGGCCCCCCCTCATTTTCAGGGTGTTAAGCTCAGACCTGGATATCTATCCTGATTCTTGGGGTATCTTAGATCAGACCTGGGTCTCCTCCCTCATTCTTGATGTACCTGGGCCTAGAACTAGGAACACTTCTTCATCTTCAGGGTGTTGGGATTCAATTAGAGCTAGGCTCCCCTATTCATTCTTGGAGTGTTGGGCTCAGAGCTGGGTCCCCTCCCTCATTCTCAGGGTGTCTGGGCTAATAGATCTAGTCCTATTATCTCCCTTGATTTGCCTCCTGCTTCTTCTAGGAGCCCCAAACCTGTAGATGACCCAGGAGGGCTTCAGCTGATTCCACCTATAACTCTGTCTTGCTGGTGTGGATGGACAGACAGATAGAAACCAGGCAGAATAGTAGATCCCCATGGAGGCAGGGGGGCGGGAGTGGTCTCAGCTGGAGGTTCTGTTTGGAGACTATTTCTATCAGATTGTTCGAAACTTGCCAGCTGAAAGGTGCCTGGACTTCTCATTTCATCTCAGAGTTGGAGGTCCACCTGAGGAATGTGTGTAGATATGTATGTTTGTGTCCATGTGTGCCCATGTGTATGTGAAATAGGAACATGTGTTCTCCAAATGTATGCATGTAGGTGCCTGGGGAGTATCTGTGGCTCCTTGGCGCTTGGCTTTGCCCCTGGAGGGGTTTGTGAAGATGTGAATAAAGAGAATGAAGAGGTTCTTCTGTTTATTGACATGTCTCCCAGTCTCAGAGTCAGGACTCACAGGAGAATGCACAGAAGTTGGAAACCACAGTAAGAAATTGTTGTCCAATGCTGCTTTATTATTTTGGCTGGTGGGGGCCCTGGTCCATTTTCCTTGTCAGCCCCAAATTCAGGTTAGGTAGAGTCCCCTGGAGTCTCCTCCCTTGGCGCTCAAACCACCGAGCCAGGCTGCGATTCTGAGGGTGGATGCAGACACTGCGTCGAGACAGGTGAAGCCTGGGGAAGGAAAGGTCCAAAGCCAGTCATAGCTTGGGGATGAGGTTAGGGGTCCAAAGATTAGGGCAAAGGCTAGATGAAAACCCGAGTCAGCATCAGAATTAGCAACTGGGGTTGGGGTTGGGATCAGCATCAGGGGTTGGAACTGAGGTCAGAGTTAGGGGTCAGTAGGAGGGGCCGGGGCAGAGCTCACACGAAGGCCTGGAGGTGGCAGTCCCCATTGGCTTCCTGCAGTTCCACCCGGATGACCCTCCTCAGTAGCTTGTTCGAGAGTGGCTGGCGGTAGAGCTGAGTACAGCAGGTAATGCTGGGTGGCAGTGGCAGTGCTAGGGGACAATGGGGCCATGTGTTTTAGAGGGCTCCTGACCCAAAACCCTGCAATCAGCTGGAGGAAGGACTTCCCGGGTCCCTTTCCCTCCATCCCATTCAAATCTAGGGCAAATCCCTGGCCTTCTAGACCCCCTAAGCACTCACCTGCTCCAGGGTCTGGGCTTAGTAGCAACAGTAGCAGCAGGAGGCTGCTAGTAGATGATGGCCCCTTCATGCTTCTCAGCCTGGATACTTCTCTCTCCTCCTCCTCTCCTACCTTTTATTTAGGTGCCTTTTACCTGAGGCACCAGATGAGTCAGAGGCAGGTGAAGATGTATTGCTCATCCTGTGACATTCCTGGGCCCTAATTGCCTCAGACCCCTTCCTCTTCTAGGGCTGCCATTTCCCATGGCTTCTAGACAGAGAAGCTGGAGAGAGGGGTAGTGCATGATGTGAAGACTGATGGTGCAGTGACCAAGTAAGGGTACCTAGGTATCCACAGTGGCATCCAATGATGGATATTCACACTCACATATCCACAGTCACACTGAATCACACCTCAATCACTCAGTCACCCTTACTTACATGGTTAGACAACCAAAGACAGAATCACAGAGCCCCAGTTGTACTCAAAGTCCCACTCCCACAGTTGTGTCTTCATAATCATTCAATCACACAACTATACGAGCACACACAAATTCTGATAGGGAAATTGTGGGTGGGGTGGGAATAGAGGGCAGGCCGGCACCAACTTGCCTTCATCTTCCCCCCTCTACTTCCTGCCCTAGCCTGCCTTTCTTATCAGGAGAAATTGATGGGAAGGGGGTCCCTAAAGCAAGCCCTTTTGGCTGAGGATGAGTCTTGGCTGGGACAGTCACATCCAGAGTGAGAAGCTGGGTCCTACTACTAGGGTAACTTCGGGATGTTGAGGAGTGGGCTGCTTTCCCCAAGGAGATGAGACAGGGAGGAAGGATGGAGTGGGTAAGGTGGGAAGATGAGAGAAGATAAAGTTCTTTGGTGCCAGGTTGCTCCTGTCAAACAGACTCAAGAAATCTTACCTTCCTGTCTAGTCCTGTCCCAGAAATGCCAGCCTCTTGCCAGCAGGGGCCTGGAGTTTCCAGAATCAATCCTGGCTTATTGAGACATCAGACTCAGAGCTTAATTACCTCTCTTTTGTTCTATTCAAATTCCTCTCCCTGGTCCCAGGTCCCAGGCCCAGTAGCACACCCCTCAGCCCCAACCCAACCCTTATACATTATGCATCCCCTCCTCTTGCTAAAACCCCAACCTCTTTATCTCCTTCCTATCTCTTCTCTCTTTGATCCCCTTCCCAGGCCTCACTCTCTTCTTCCCCTTACTCCCTAAAGCAAAAGTCTTCCTCCTCCTCTGTCCTTTCCAAAAAGCTGGGAACTACCTATGGTGGGGCAAGCTGCTAAGTTTTGTGCCCCTGGCACCTTGAAGAGTTTCCCACTCCTGGTCTGGGGATTTCAACCCTCAAGTCTTCCTCTGTGTTTGAAACATAAACTGAGTCATAACCCAGAAATCTAGACCTTATCTGGTTGTTGCCAGGGTGCCTTCTGCAGCCTTCTGCTCTGTGGCCAGCTATCCACTAGGGGCAGGCCTTCTCTTGAGATGGGGACGCAAACCTATCCTGGGCATCTTTGTGCTGCAGGGCTGCTGAAACAATCAGGAGAGACCATCAGTTTCAAGAGTTAGAACTAGTCCACGCATGCTGGGAAGCCCACTCAAGCTTCTCCTTCCTGTCCAGGGTGAGGCTTGAAGGCCTTTTCCTGGAGTTTGTCTTGGGGATACTCAGGAATTCTGACAGTGTCCTGGTATGGTGCAGGCCCAGGGCTGGAGAGGGTACTCCACTTTTGATAGGTGTAGACAAGGAAATGGCTCAAGAGCCTGGATCCATCCTTGAAGGTGACTGCAACCCAGAGGTCACTCATCTTGAACTGCTAATACCAGAGGCCTTAGCGTCTCTCTCCTACCCTCCAGTCTGGATTTGTGCCCCAAAGCTTGGGTGCAGCTTTTGAGGTGCCATTTACTTATCACAGATCTCCATCAGCTGATTGTCTGCTACATACTTTGTGGTATTCCTGGACCAATCAGTCCAGATACCTGGGAAGGCAAGAATGAATTCTTCTGGGTTATGCACCCATCTCTCCCCTTTGGCTATTCCAAAAATAGGGCCAAGTCTTCACCCCAGCCACAATCTGCTGAGGCAGGGGCAGCCCCCAGGCTGAAAGTTAGCTTTGCCCCCACCCATAAACAGGGCCTTCTCTTTAACTTAATTTTCTGGTGCCTTTTCTGGTGCTGGACCCAGTCCCTTAACTGAAAGCAGGCCCACTAGGGGGCCCTCACCCTCAGCACTTTAGGAGCTAGAGGGTCTCAGGTCAACTAGGTGACAAGACAGAAAGGGGTGGCAGGGAGCCATGGCCTTTGGGTTTTCCTAGAGACATAGCAAGAACTGCTAGGTAAGCTGATGCCAAGTATCTTTAAACCTGGGAAAGACTGGGAGAGTCGGAAGTTGCAGTATTTAGGAAAGATCTCCAGCAGTCCCAAGTCAGTCTCCAGTGGCAGGCTGAGAGAGTCAGCGTCTAGGAATCTTACCCTCCTCTCACAGCCTACTTTCTACAACTCTGGGCTTAAAATAGTTTATATTCACTCTCATTAAAAGATTCTCCAGACCCTTGGCAAAGTCCCGTCTAGGAGGAAGGTGGAACACATCGACGTGGGGATAAGGCTGGGAGGAAGAGTGGGACAGGGCTATTTAGTTCCTTGCACATAGGCTATTTACAGCGAAGTGTGTATCCCCGGGATGTGTGTGTTTGGAGGGGATAAGAGGGGTTAGGTGGCAGAAGGCAGTCAATGACCATAATGGGAGGCCTGACACTGATGAGGGATCCTTAGTAATAACGGGGGCCTGGATAAGGAAGGGCATCTATCAGGGAGGGAGGCCCTGTCAGTAATGAAAAGCAGGCGTGTAGAGGGCCTCCCAGCCCGAATGGTGGCAGCGGCGACAAAGTCAGGAGGGCAGCACGGTGGCTTCGGTTTAAATCTTTAATGCACCGGCTGGCTGGGCAGTGGCGGTGGGGGTGCGGCGGGGGAGGCCGCGACCCGAGCGCTGGGGGGCAGGGCCCAGGCCGCTTGACAGACAGCTCATCAGGCCTCGCAGAGGCTCCAGCTTCTGCTCCCGGGGATGCGCCGAGCTGTGGGGCAATCCGACACCGGCATGAGGCAGGGATGGGACTCCCGGGCTCCCCCCATCCACCCTCCAGAGGCTGAGCCTCGTATGCCCCGGGCGGGCCCGCGGTGTCGCAGCCCCCTCACCTCCGGTCCCTCCGCCACATGCGCAGCCAGGGGAAAAAGTAGAAGCAACCCCAGTAGATCCTGCGGAGAGAAGGCCGGGCGGGGCGGGGCGGGGCTGACCCACAGACTCCGCCGCTCCGCCGCCTCGCCCCCCTCTCGGAAGGCTCCGCCCCGCCCTTTAGAGGCGGTTCCCTCCGCAGCCCCCGCCCCCCGAGGGGCCCCACGCCTCCCGCCCGCGGAGAACTTGCGCCCTCCCCCCACCCCAGAGCCGCTAGGTTCCTCCTCCGCAGAACCCGCCTCCACTCACTCCTCCTCCGCCTCCAGCGCCACCTCGTATCTCCTCAATCCCGACATGTCCAGGGCTCCGAACGTCTCCTGCGGAGCGGCATGATTGGATCAAGGATTCCCCAACCCCGGGTCCCCTTCTCTGTCATTCTCAGGACCGGTCTGACCTGTTCTCAGGTAATCTGAGGCAGGTGCCCCCGGGAAGCCTCATGCCACATTGGGACAGGGTGGGATTGAAGAATTGGGAGGCACCAGACGTTAAGGAATTAGGAGGTCGGTCACCTCGGGGGCCTGGGGCATTTAGGGGGGCAGGTCGAAAGGCTCTGCGGTCATGGACCTGGGATATTTGGGGCCCCGGGTGAGGATTTCGGGGGCTGGGATCACCTGGAGGGGGGCTGAGGGGTCGGCGCAGCCTAAACTCCCGCCCTCCCTGGCTCCACCCCGGAAACAGACCGTTACCGTTACGTCATAGGGACTCCGTCGCGCACCTGGGGTGGGGCTTGCCTATTACCCGGAAGGGGCGAAGTCTGAGCGCTTCTGCGGAGGAGGCGGGGCCAAAGTGTCACGTTGGAGGTGGAGCCAGGGCCCGTCTATCGCTAAAGGGGCGGAGTCGCCCCTTATTACTAGAATGCGGGCAGAGCTCAGGACTCTCTTTGCGAGAGATAGAGTCAGATTTTGGAGCTCTCTTCCTGGAAACCTCAGCCGCAGGCAGCAAGATAAGAGCTTTGGGACGTTATCCAGTACTGTTTTCCCTGTCCGCTCTCCTCTTTCTTTGCCCTCTGCCCTGCCATTTGTATGACCCTGGGCTGAGGAGGAATAGGTCTCCAGAGAGGGCCCAGCCCAGATGGAGCAGACTACAGAAGTACTTGATGTGTGAGTGGCCTTGGCCAAGTCACTTAATGGCCAGAGGGTCACAGCCCTTTCTCTCTGAGCTGAAATTTATCTTCCTGTGACTTCTGTCCCTACATTCATTCATTCAACAAATGTAACAGGCTAGGAATGGGTATACAGCAGTAGAGAAGACATCATTACAGTAAACATTAGCACACTGGTTGGAGGCAATAGAGGGTGCTCCAATAGAGCCCAGAGAGCACAATTAACCCTGTGTAGGAGGTTGGAAATAGCTGCCCCAGTTAGTCTGCGGAGGCAGGAAGAGAGCCTTCTGGCTGGACTGTAGGGGAGAGAGTGACCAGAAATAAGGGAAGTGCAAGTTCCCTCATGCTGAAGTGTGGAAAACGGATACAACTACTCTCTCCCCCCATCCCACCTTTCTCCTTCTACGTCTCTTTCTGCATGGGCCACAAATGAGATTGCAGACAGATCCGTGGGTACCAGTAGGGCTTTATTGGAAGCATTGCAGTCTGAGTGTGGAGGAGAAGCTATGCTTCTGGCACACTCATCCCTGCTCACACACTCACACTCACATTGACATTCCAGGCCCTGAGGTAACTGCGCCAGGTCTGGTGCAAAGTTGCTGGAGGGCTGGTTTCCCTTCTGATCTTTGGTTCCTCAGGGCTGCAGTGATTCACATCCCTTCTCTCAGACACACCACTCCTTCTGGGGCTGTCCTGGGCTAACTGCTGTGGCCCTTGTTCTAGGGGAGGAAGGAGAGTCAAGGTCATGGGTTGGGGTCTTGGGCAGGGGCTCTGAGGGAGGAGGCAGGGCTGGGGAGGGCTGGGCTTGCCTTTGCAGAGTTCTTCTGTAGTTTCCGGATGATGCGGTCCACCCAGGGCTGGTCTGGGGGTGCACAGAGCTGGCGACCCTTCAGTGTGGTGAATCTGGAGTCAGAGGTCAGAGAGAACACAGTCCTCTCAGCATAGTAAACTTGGAATCAGAAGGAATGGAACATCCTGTAACCCAGCTTCCTGGCAGGCCCTGGTGTGAGGGGCAGAGGCTGAGGACCACATTTGGGAACCTGTTTCAGGGGCTTCCTTGTGGGGAGGAGCTTGGCAAGGAGAAGAGAAGTAAGATGATGAGTGGAGGCCCCAGGTGATGGAGGAGGTGATTGGGAGAGGAAGAGACTGGTTACTCTTCAGTACCCCCTACCCCAAGACAACAGTACCCTGCAGCCATCATTGAGAAGGAGATAGGAACAAAAAGTCACCAAAAATGTTCCTGGGAATTGGATATTGGTTATTGGCATCACTCAGAGCTGGAGGGGGGCAGGTGGTGGTAGTGTAAGGGTTAGTTAGGGCTTGAGGGACTTTTAGGTGGGAAGACCATGGCCCTGACTAGAACTCAGGATGCCTGGTGCCCACTGCCTATAGCTTTAGTGTTCCTCTCTTTTCCATCCTTGTGCACCATCCTCTTCTTCCTCTGGAAACTTAGGCTAAAGAAGGTAGAGCCTCTAAAGAGAATGGCAGTCAGAGGCCCCAGGACTCATCCAGGTACTGACACAGGACTGCCAGGGGCACAGGCACATCTATATCACACGGGTACACACATGAGTCATGGGCACATTCACACCCCACAAGTCTGTGTATAAATTGCACAGGAATATGCACGATGCACAGGTATACCGACAGTACACAGGAACACATAATCACAGGGGCACATCCATTTGGCACATGTACACTCTCAGGTCACAGACACACTTGGACCTGAGTGTTGATCTGAATGCACAATCTGCTACACAGACTCCCCTTCTCTGCCCCTCCTTACCTTACCATTTCGCTCCTTCCCCTTTCCAGGGGAGACCAAGAAATCAGTATGCTGAGAAGAGGAGTGGTGCTGTGCAGGAGACCATGGAAGACAGAGAGAGATGGACAAATGGGTAGAATCTTTGGAAGCAAGTGTGGGTTGCAGGAGTCCTGCCTGTGTGGAGCTTGTGTGAGACTGTGAGACTGGATGGCAGAGAGTGAGCGGAAGAGTGATGGTGAGGGTGAGGGAGGCCATGATAGTTCTATGAGTGTATGTGAGCCTGTGTGAGGTTGTAGCTATCTCTCGTTTATGGCCTCCTGAAGCTTTCATTTTTTATATCCAGAAACTTCTTCCCTTCTGTTGTGTAATAAAGAATTTGACTGGTCTTTGCCTCTGATTTCTGAAAGGGAGACTTAAAATCTTTGAATTTCCTGAATAATAGGAATGCCTTTGTTATTCATGAGCCCCTTGGATTGTCATACCTGAGTTTATGCTAAGAGATGAGGTGGCTTAGTATCATCTGGGGGATGGTCACAAGAAAGATGAACCATGTCACTGGAAAGTTGGGGCTTTGAGCCTGCCTAACCTCTGGGAACAGGATGGACACTGGATATTGAGTTCAGTCAATTCGATCCTGCCTACATAATGAAATCTTAATAAAAACTCTGGATGCCAGAGCTTGTAGAACTTCCTGGTTGGTGAACACATTGATGTGCCAGGAAGGTGGGGCCTAATGTGTCCCAATGGGATTAGAGCATGAAGCTCTGCATTTGAGACCTTCGCAGACTTTGCTTTGTGTGTCTCTTCATTTGGTTGTTCCTGATGGATATCCTTTATAAACAACTAATTATAAGTATAGCACTCCTGACTCTCATATGAGTCATTCTAATGAATTATTGAAGCTGAGAGATCATGGGAACTCCCTGGGCTTGTAGCCAGTTGGTCAGAAATGTTCGTGGCTTGGGGACCCTATAAGCGGGGACATGTTGGGGACCATACCAGTAAACATGTGGAGTCTGACACTAATGGTAAGTGGTTAGTGTCTGAACTGGATTGGAGTACATGAGTTGATAGAATACCTTTCTTTTTTATTTTATTTCATTTTTTTTAAGATTTTATTTATTCATGAGAGACACACAGAGAGAGGCAGAGACAGAAGCAGGCTCCATGCAGGGAGCCCAATATGGGACTCCATCCCAGGACTCTAGGATCATGCCCTGGGCTGAAGGCAGATGCTCAACTGCTGAGCCACCCAGGCGTCCTGATAAAATACCTTTCCACTGAACATTTTATTTTATTTTATTTTATTTTTAAATTTTTATTTATTTATTTTTTTTATTTTTTAATTTATGATAGTCACAGAGAGAGAGAGAGGCAGAGACACAGGCAGAGGGAGAAGCAGGCTCCATGCACCGAGAGCCCGATGTGGGATTCGATCCCGGGTCTCCAGGATCGCGCCCTGGGCCAAAGGCAGGCGCTAACCCGCTGCGCCACCCAGGGATCCCATCCACTGAACATTTTACCTAATGTCTCTATCTAGAAGAATTTTCTATCTCTTCCGTAACTCCTCAGTAGCTTCCTTACCTCATTTCCCTCATTTGTCTTTATCTTTAGCTCTGAGAATCTTAGTAAATCAGCAATTTGGACAAAGCAAGGTGTGTGTGTGGGATATTGGCACTTTCATCCTTAGGAGAATGTTTACAATGTCCTCTCCTGGAGGCATTTGAACAACCAGTCTCAAGGCTAGGGGTCAAGGCTTGGTTCCAGATTAGAGGTCAGAGTAAGAAATACTTCCCTTTCACACGCTTCACCGCACCTCAACTCTTCTTTGTGCTTCAAAGATACCAGCAGGTGGGAGGAATGGGGAAAAAAACCCAGTTGGGTTCCCCAGATTCCCTAGAACAATGACAAGTAGCAAGATAAAACTGGGGAAGTTCCCTTCTTGGGTTCACCAAGTCTCCCTAGGCCCATCACAGTGTCTATGCATCTGTCATCTGAGAACTGATCTTCACTTGGACAAGTATTGCTAAAGGGAAAGTTTTTTGGAAGCAGATCCAATTCCTGTATCACATCTGAGGACTCCAGGGTTTCACCCTCCTGACCCAGCCAGCACTGACCCTTTCCCCTGTTGACCCATTTTTCTATACCCCAAGCTGAATCCAAGAGGGATAGTTTGAGTGGAACCTGGCCTAGAATAGGGGTGCAATTTTTTCTGCCTTCTCTATCATCCATCCATGTCTACCCATCTTTGTCTTTATCAGTCTATTCTTCCTTCTTTCATCTTTCATGTCTTTTCATATCTTCATTTCCATTTGTTCATGCATATGTTCAACCATTTTAATCCAGTCATCATCTATTAATGCATCTATTCATCTATTAGTTATGTTAATAATAATTGTTGGTACTTGAGTGCCAGGCACCATGCTAAATTCTTTAAATTCATTGTCTCAAGGCAATTCCTGAAGTGGAGTGCTGTGGGCTATGTTTTTGTTTATGCAAACACTTCTATACTCCCTTTTTTTTTTTTTTTCTATACTCCTTTTTATGATTTCTTTAGGGAACTCCTATCTCATGTGGTCTTGGTGAGTCTGTCAGCCACAGTGCTCTGATCAGAGTACCCCATTTCCTGGCCACTGGGATATATTGAAGAATTAAGTATATGTTATAAACAGTTAGTTGGAGTTTTTTTTTTTTTTTAAGATTTTATTTATTTATTCATGAAAGAGAGAGAGAGAGGCAGAGACCCAGGCAGAGAGAGCAGCAGGCTCCATGCAGGGAGCCTGACGTCGGACTCGACCCTGGGTCTCCATGATCACACCCTGGGCTGAAGGTGGCGCTAAACCACTGAGCCACCCGGGCTGCCCCTAGTTTGAGTTTTTTGTGAGATTTGATATTAGGAAAAAGAGGCCTCTTTTATTTATTTACATTTTTTTTAAAGATTTTTTTTTTTTTTTTTTTTTTTTTACTTAAGTAATCTCTACACCCAACATGGAGTTCAAACTCACAATCCCCAGATCAAAAGTCACATGCTCTACCGACTGAACCAGTCAGGCACCCCAAAGGGTCTTTGTTTTTAGATTGTTCACTATAAAAATGTAGACTTGAGGCTTCCAGGGTTCATATTTTCTGCTGCTGGAAGAGTACCTATCTACACGAGGAATGAAGCCCCTAAAAATAATTAGAAATTAAGAGAAGGAATTAACATCATTTGGATCCCTAGGACAGAAGTAGATTAAAATCTATTAAAAAAATTTTTTTTTGAGAGAGAGAGCGTGAGCGAGCATGAGTGAGGGGATGGGCAGAGGGAAAGGGGGAGAGAGAATCCTAAGCAGGCTCCGTGCCCAGCTGTGGAGCCTGATGTGGGGCTCGATCTCAAGACCCTGAGATCATGACCTGAGCTGAAATTGAGTTAGATGCTTAACTGATTGAGCTACCCAGGCACCCCTAAAATCTATTTTTAATGGACCTAGTTATGTAATATGACAATTTTAACTTTTTGCTTAAGCTACTTTAAGTTGGGTTTTTGTCATTTGCACTGGGAAGAGCTCTGAATAATAATTACTGCATGGGATCCCTGGGTGGCGCAGCAGTTTGGTGCCTGCCTTTGGCCCAGGGCGCGATCCTGGAGACCCGGGATCGAATCCCACATCAGGCTCCCGGTGCATGGAGCCTGCTTCGCCCTCTGCCTATGTCTCTGCCTCTCTCTCTCTCTCTCTGTGACTATCATAAAAAAATAAAAAAAATAATTACTGTATTATTCCCATTTTACAGATGAGGAAACTAAGACCCAGAAAAATTAATTTTGACAAGTTTTCTCAGCTTATAAATGGCAGAACATTGGTATTTGGAGCAAACTCTGATGTACTACGTAAATACATCCATCTACCTGTTCATTCATCTATGCATCCATCCCATTCATTTATTTATTTGACTACGCAGGCCTAAGACTCCAAAGGCGATAAGCCTTGTCTCACTTGCTAAATCCAATTCTGAGGCTGCTTTTGGATCAGGGGTTGGCAACCTTTTTCTGTATAGGTTCATTTGGTAAATATTTAAGTTTTTGTTGGCTGTACTGTCAACTGTAATGACTACTCAACTTTGCTGTTGTAGCCCCAAAGCAAACATAGACAATATATAAAGGAACAGGAATGGCTGCATTGCAATAAAACTTTATTTACAAAAATGGGTGGCAGGCTGAATTTCTCCCATGGGCCTTAGTTTGCCAATCATGGTCTGGATCAATATTTTTGGGAACATGAGTTGGGAGTGGGAATAAGTATGCCTTGCATTTGTCCTTACCAATGAAGGAAAACAAGATTTTAATATTCAAACTCTTATGTTTGTGTCTGACTTTATGACCTTGGTTGAATGAGGGAAGAGATGATAGTATCCTCACCTGTAAAATAGAAATAATGTATATCTTGTGTACATGTGCATGACTCACACTGGGCACTCAGTGAAGGTTAGGTCAATCCCGTTTCGCATTTATCACCTACCATGTATTACCAGTATCAGGAGACTTCTCTTTATGATATCCTGGATGCAGTGAGGACACTTCAACCTAGCTTGCTGAATTCAGGAATCCTGCTTCTAAGAATAAGCTTTCATACAAGTTATATAGAGTCAGCTCTTGCAAAATCCAAATTTCTCTTTTAAATAACTCTACTCCAACTCTTATCTGCACCATTCCACTGCCTAAAACCACTCTAAGTACCCGACAAAACAAAGAGCTCTCTAGTCAACAAGCCCTATTGGACCTAGAAGCAGTTTGGCTTCCTTTTATGTCACTCAGGATATCACCCTGTACCCCAGATGGCTTTTCAACCTATTCTAAACAAATACTGCTATCTAGGAGAAAAGATTGTGTCCATATGTATTTGTATGTCTTTGTGCCCATGACTGTGTGTGAAATCGTTTGTCTGATTTACCCTTGTGTTCATATTGTGATTATAAGATTAAATGTTTGTGGTATGGGGATGCCTGGGTGGCTCAGTGGTTGAGCGTCTGCCTTCAACTCAGGGCGTGATCCCGGAGTCCTGGGATTGAGTCCCATATCGGGCTTCTTGCGAGGAGCCTGCTTCTCCCTCTGCCTATGTCTCTGCCTCTCTCTCTGTGTCTCTCATAAATACATAAAATCTTTAAAAAAATGTCTGTGGTATGTCTTTTGATGTATATGAATGATTAACTATGTACCTGTGTATGTATAAGTGGGTAGGACACATGTAAGTGGGGGTGTTGGCACTGATTTGTGTGTGGGTATGTATTCTGGTTGCTGTTCAGTCCATCGATTTGTGATTCCCACCCTCACAGGCCCTGTAGGGAACATCTATTGTATAGGGAAAAGGGGTATGAGACTCCCAGCCTGGGTTCTCAACCTCCAGGGGCCTGTAGAGGGCGTCTAGTGTATACAGAAAATGAAAATGTGTAGCTCTCGGCCTGTGGAGGGGGGCTTTGGCCTGAGGAGGCTGGGGTGTCTTGTTCCAGAAAGGAGCTGGAAATGAGCAAGAAACCAAATGACTCAGCCCCTGAAAGTCCCTGATCCTGGGAAGGGGTCTGCCTCATACCCCATCCTTCTCCAAACCTTCTGTCCATATCTGGAGGGTCCTGGCCCAGCCAGAGGGGCAGAACTTGGCCCTTCAATCTCAGAGCGTGGGTGGAACACTGTGTAGGACTTCCTGAGGTGACAGGACATCAGGATGGGGAGAAGTCTTGAGCAATAGTATACCCCCCTTTCCTGCCTCCTGCCCTCTGGAGCTTGAAATAACACCACTGCCAGGATTTTCTGAACACCCTTTCTCCTTCATTTCCTGCAGTTTGGGCTACTCCAGGCCTCAGGGTTCCTGGTTTGGGACAAGTGCAGGAAATAAGGGCCCCTGAACCCCAAATAGAAAGTGATCTACATGCCTAGAGATGAAGAACCCTGGGGGGTAGAGGAGGCTGCATGGAGGAAGGATCTCTGTAGAGGATGTGTGAGGCAGGAGGGAGGAAATTACAGGTAGAATGAACAGCAAGTACAGAGGCTTAGAGGAGGGACAGGGGTTTGTGATTAATCCCTATGTAGGTGAGGAAGGGTAAGTGGTGAGAGAGACAGAGGCTATGTGTATGTAGGTAATACCTGGGGTACTTGTGGCACTTCCTCTTGGTGATGCCATGCCTAGTGGTCAAAGTTCATGGAAGACCCTTGTGACTTTTTTTTTTAAATTTTTATTTATTTATGATAGTCACACACACACACACACACACAGAGGCAGAGACATAGGCAGAGGGAGAAGCAGGCTCCATGCACCGGGAGCCTGACATGGGATTCGATCCCGGGTCTCCAGGATGGCGCCCTGGGCCAAAGGCAGGCGCCAAACCGCTGCGCCACCCAGGGATCCCGACCCTTGTGACTTTAATCAGGCAGGATCATTAGGGTCTATCTAGTATCCCTTGAGTGTGATGGTTTGGGTCTTTTTGCATCACAGAATGTCAACTAGGAGAAGTGCCAGTTGGAGGTAGAAGGATTGAGTTAGGAGGAAGTGTGGTAAACATAATTCTAAAATTCTTGCCCCCTGGTGTGTATGTCTTATATCTCCTTGATTTGAGATTACCTTAACCTCTTGACCTGTGAATATGGTGGGATATCCTTCATGGGATTACATTATGATATATGACAAAATTGAGGGATTTTTGCAGATGTGATTAAGGTCCCTAATCAGTTGACTTTGAGCTCATCAAACGGGAGATTACCTTGGATGGGCCTGGCCTAATCAGTTGAGCCCTTTAAAAAAGCATCTAGAGATAAGAAATAAGCAGCAGCCTTAAAAAAACAAAACAAAACAAAACAAAACAAAACAACAACTTAAAAAGGGAGTGCCTAGGGGCACCTGGGTGGCTCTGTTGGTTAAGCATCCAATTCTTTTTTTTTTTTTTTTTTTTTTTTTAAGCATCCAATTCTTAACTTCAGTTCAGGTCATGATTTCAGGGTGTGAAATTGAGCCCTGCAGCTGGGCTCCGTCCTGACCATGGAGCCTGCTTAGGATTCTCTCTCTCCCTCTCCCTCTACCTGCCCCCCTCTGCTCATGTGCTCAATCTCTCTCTCTCTCTCTCTCTCTCTCTCAAAAAGGGGCAGGGTACCTGAGTGGCTCAGTCAGTAGAGCATGTATGACTCTTGATCTCAGGATCGTGAGTTCAAGCCCCATTTGTGGTGCAGAGTTTACTTAAGAAAAAGAAAAGAAGGAAGGAAGGAAGGAAGGAAGGAAGGAAGGAAGGAAGGAAGGAAGGAAGGAAGGAAGAAAGAAGCAGCAGCAGGTGCTCTCATGTTGACTTTGAAGAAGCAAACTGCCATTTGTAGAGAGGGCCATATGGCACGCGGCTAAAGGAACTCAGCCTCAGTCCTACAAGCACAACTGCCAATACTTGGTAAGTTTGAAAGATAACTCTGAATCTGAAATAAAATTGCAGCCCTGGCTGACACCTAAGTTCAGTCTGGTGAGACCCTGAGCAGAGAGGACCCAGTCAACAGGTATCTAGATTCTTGACTCACAGAAACTGTGATAATAAATTTGGATTGTTCAAAGCTGCTAAATTTGTGGTGATTTGTTAGACAGCAATAGAAAACCAGTATGAGAAGGAAGTACATAATAAATGTTAGTTAAGCCCCAGGGCTAGTTTCATAACTACTGACTATAGCTTTTAACTGTATTTTCCTCCTGGTTTTGAAATGCCCCTCTTTCTTTAACTAACCTCTTTTCTTTCATCCTTTATTCTTTTTTTTTTTTTTTTTAAGATTGTATTTATTTGACAGAGAGCACAGGCAGGGGGAGCAGGCAGAAGGAGAGGGAGAAAGAGACTGCCTGTTGAGCAGGGAATGTGTTGGGGGGAGCCTTGATCCCAGGACCCTGAGATGATGACCTCAGCTGAAGGCAGATACTTAACCAACTGAGCCACCCAGGTGCCCCTATTCTATTATTGAAGATAGATAGTTGTGGTGGTATTATTACTATTCCCTAAGATGCTAATTTACTTCTCATCCTGGCAGTCACTCCCTTAAAGTTAAGTATGGTTGGGGGTGCATGGGTGGCTCAGTGTGTTAAACATCTGCCTTTGGCTCAGGTTATGATCCTCAGCTCAGCAGAGAGTCTGCTTGTCCCTTTCCCTCTGCCCTTCCCTTTGCTCATGCTCTTTCTTGTGCTTTCTGTCTCTCAAATAAAATCTTTTACAAAAAGTTAAGTATGATTGTATGACATGTTTTGGCCAATGAAATATGTATAGAAATGGTGTGTGCCATTTGTGGATAGAAGTGTTTAAAAAAGAGTTCCCCTAACTGTCTTTCCTGGCTGCAGTGATCATAGAAACATGTGTTGAGATGAAGGAGCATGCCAAAAGATCAAGGCAGCCTAGAATGTTGAACCACCACATGGAACACAGCTGTGCTAAAGACCCGCCTAGACCCACAGCAGACTTGGTATGCATGGGGAATAGTTTTGTTGTGTTAAGGTACTCAGATTTGGTGTCGTTATTGCAGCATAACCTAGCTATACTGACCAATCAGGTGTGTTGGTGGTAGTTACCAGGTGTTGTAGAATAGAGATGAGATTATAACAAACTAGAAGAAGAATTTATGTTATCCTGAGATCTTGGATTTAGAATTGGATTTTGCTGTGGGCTAAATTGTGTCTGTGTGACTGTGTCTGGAGATAGGGTCTTTAGGAAGTAATTTAGATTAAATATGGTCATAAAGGTAGAACCCTAATTTGATAGGACTGTTGCCTTATGAGAAGAGAATGAGAGAGTGATCTCTTTCTCTGTGTCATGGGACATAGTGAGAAGGCAGTCATCTGCAAGATAGGTGGAGAGCTTTTACCAGCTCTCACCAGAAACAGAAACGGACTGTGCTGACACTTTTTTTTTCTTTTTTAAAGATTTTTTATTTACCTATTCATGAGAGACAGAGAGAGTGAGAGAGAGGCAGAGACACAGGCAGAGGGAGAAGCAGGCTCGATGCAGGGAGCCCGACATGGGATTTGATCACGGGTCTCCAGGATCAGGCCCCAGGCTGAAGGCGGTGCTAAACCACTGAGCCACCCGGACTGCCCTGTGCTGACACTTTGATCTTGAATTTGTAATCTACAGAACTGTGAGAAAATAAATGTCTGTTGTTTAAGCCACCCAGACTATGATATTTTAGTATGGCAATCTAAGCTAAGACAGATGTGGTAATTGCTAAAACTCTGGATAATCTCTCTTTGGGGAGGAGTGAAGCTTTTTGCTTGTATAAGCAAAAGTGATATATATTAGGTGATACCTTTAAATTTTTTTTTTTTATTGATGTTCAATTTACTAACATACAGAATAACCCCCAGTGCCCGTCACCCATTCACTCCCACCCCCCGCCCTCCTCCCCTTCCAACACCCCTAGTTCGTTTCCCAGAGTTAGCAGTCTTTACGTTCTGTCTCCCTTTCTGATATTTCCCACACATTTCTTCCCCCTTCCCTTATATTCCCTTTCACTATTATTTATATTCCCCAAATGAATGAGAACATATAATGTTTGTCCTTCTCCGACTGGCTTACTAAATTTTTTTTAATTTAAAAGATTTTATTTATTTATTTATTTATTCATCACACACACACACACACACACACACACACACACACAGAGTGAGGCAGGCAGAGACATAGGCAGAGGGAGAAGCGGGTTCCTCACAAGGAGCTCGATGTGGGACTCGATCCCAGGATCCAAGATCATGCCCTGGGCTGAAGGCAGGCACTAAACCACTGAGCCACCCAGGGATCCCCTAATTATATATATTTAAATGAGATTTTGAAAATAGGCATGGTCAATAGTTTCTGTATGACAAGATTCGCTACTGTATCACCAGCACTCAGAAAAGTGCCTGGTAAGAATAAAGAGATGTTCTGGGTTCCAGTGATGTAGCATCACTTTAGACACAAGGATTTTCCAGGGCTAGGACCCTATGTCATGGCAGCTCTGTGACTAGTGGGGGCCCTACACTAACAGATGTTCTGATACTTAGGGCACCAATGCCAAGAGGTGCCATTTACATAGACTGCAGGGAAAATGGTGTCCCTGGGTTATGCAATGTTGATGTCCTGCCTGGCAGGCACAGTGTTCCTGATAGTGTTAGGATTTCTTGAGAGATGGTAGCCTAATAGTAATGGGGGACCTTGACATTAGTGGAGGTCCTGTCAGCAATGGGACATCATTAAGTATTAGGATGTCCTGTTGGTCTGTTCTTGAATTGATGAAGGGTGTTTAAAGTGTTGGGCCCCTGGTAGGAATGGGTGGCTTCTTCTTGGAGGAGACTTCTTGAAATGATGATCTAACAGGTATGAGACTGGCAAGGTGACTGAGGTTTTGATGGTGTTGGGTTCAGATTTCCAGGGACTGTGACTCTGAGATCCAGAGCCCGGGGGGATCCAGTTGTCCTGGTAGGGCAATGTGGAAGCTGCTGGAGTTAAAGCCATCCCACTTCCACTGGGTTGGAGCCCAGGGCAGCTCATGTCTTCTGTCTCCTCACAGGACCCAGGGGAGGCTAGAAGGTCCTAGAAACAGGAGTAGGGTAGAGAGGTCTGACTCCCCCATTTACTCTGATCCTCAGAGGTTCCACCCTCATTCTTGTCCTCCTCTCCTGTCCTGCCTGATCCTGGCCCCTCAGGAGTGGACGTGGCCCTCAAAAGCCGGTCCTTCAGGAGTCTGATCCTACCCCATGATCCCCAGATGCTCTGCCCTGTGGAGGAACCCCACCTCGTACCCCACTTGCTGGCTCAGAAAGCTGAGTCTGCCCCATCCAGAATCCTTGCCCACACAACACCCTTGTCTGGCTCCTACTTCTCAGGATCCCAAGCCCTACCCCTCAATTCCTCCTGTCCTTTTAACATCACCTGGTCCTGGCCTCTGATACTCCCCTGGGAATGGAGGTAAAAATGTGGGCATATCTGTGGCCTGATCTCCATCTCCACCACTCAACCTTGGGAATACTGAGACTTGAACAGACCTGGAGAACCTGTGCCTATTTCCTCCTGGAAGCTTTGGGGAAGCTAACTCCCCTTCAGCTGGAGAGCCAGGAGGCTAGAGGCCCTCCAGGTGACATCTCTACATCTGGGCTCAAGCACAGGCTCCTCCAGCTTCTCCTCTTGTTTTGTTTGTTTGTTTTTTTTTCTCCCAACTTTTCCTAGCAATCCAAGCCATGTCCCAACTGGAAATCCCAGCCCTCAGCCCTCACTGCAAGGGCTAGGCATCAAGCAATCTCAGCTTTGTCACGGACTAGTTCAGTGGACTTGGGAGCTCACACTACCTCTCTGTGCCTCAATTTCCTCATATATAAAATGGGACTAATGATCTCCACCTCATAGGGTTATTAGAGGATGAAGTGATATAATTAATACACGTAAAGGACTCAGCTTGGAGCTTGACACATGGTTAGCACCACAAAGTAATGGCTTTCCGTGTTCCTTGAGGGCCACTTACTTAGACCTGGCCCTGCTGTATTGTTTCCCATTTTTATTTGGGAAATGGGTGAACTCACAGATGTGGTATGTGTAGGAGCTTAGAGTATAGATTCTGGAGCCAGACTGCCCAGTTAGGATGCCCCCAGCTCTGCCACTTTATCGTCTGTCCAGCCTGGGTGAGTACTTAACCTCTGCACCTCAGTTTCCTCAGCTGTAACATAAGAATCATACTAGTACTTAAAGCAGTGCCCAACATGAGTGGTGAACACGCTAGTGCTACAGAGCCATGTCTTTTCATGTTGACAAGTCTCAGGGGCCACTGAAGAAGTTCTCTAGCCAGAGAAGTGCCGGCTTATTCTTACAGAGGGGTTCTTGAGGAAATTCCCCACTTGGGAGTCTTGCTCCTTTGTGAGACTGTTATTTCCAAGATTTTCTGGCTCTTTCTGAGTTTCCCGGAGGCCAGAAGAGGGGAGCCTGGGGGTGGGTGCTTACCGAAAAATCGAACATGAGCTGATGAAAATATGATCAAAACCGTATGGGTCTGGCTCTTACCAAACACCCATGAAACAGAGACAGCTCCAATGTCTTGGGAACTGGATGTGCTCCAGGTATGACTTGGGTGGGGCATGGGAAAGGGCCATTTTCAGTTGCATTTTTTGTTAATCAAATAAATACTGAGGCTTGTTCTGTGCCAGCCCCTGAGAAGAGCAATGTTGGCAGTGGAGACGAACAGGTCCAATCCCTTTCTCTGGGAACTCTATCAATAGACAGGACTTTTATCCTTTTTGTCCATCATGTAGACTGGAGTTGGGAGTTCTCTGAGCAGGGATGTTAGGTCTCTTTAGGGAGATGTTGGCTGCTGGGGCCTTAGGCCTTCAGGGTAGGGAGTTTTCACTCAGCTGTTGGCCTTAAACCCTCAGCAAGCACCATGTGCCCTAGACAGGAAGGTGTCTACTTAGAGGCAGGTGGCAAGGCCCCTGTATTCTGGTTGGGGAGCTTGAAGTCCATACTATCCCTTGGAGAAGCTGGCAGCCTCATCATTGTCAGGCAGGTAGGTAGGCTTCTGCCCTGCCAGAGCTTGGGATGACGACTCGGCACTTGTCAGCAAATCATAGTAAAACAGGGAGCAGGTGCTGAGAATGTTTGGGTTGGAACAAGTCACAGGTTGCTGGGCTAAGCACTCATGTATCTGGCAAGGAGATGAGAGGGTAAGACTCAGTGCTCAGGAGACGTTGGTGGCTGGGGAAGGGAAGGCACTGGCTGGAGAAGCTCCCTGTGGTACTCTGGTGTCTGTCCCCTCAGGCTCTCTTGAAATTCTTTATTCCCCAGGCCTCCAGGGCCTGGCCAGAGGCTGTTCAATCCAAGCCCCCTCACTAGCTCCTGAATTATTTTCTCTCTTCCTGAGTCTCAGCTCTTTCTTTGTTTCCAGAGGGTGTTCCCTGGGGCCCCAAGAAGTAGGGACATTTCTGAATGTGCATGACTTTGGAGGAGCCTACGTGAATGCTGGGGGTTTAGTTTCAAACCCAAAGATTCATGAGTCAAATCTTTAAAAAAAGTTTTTTTTTAAATTTATTTCAGAGAAAGAGAGCATGATGAGATGGGGGAGAAGGGCAGAGGGAGAAGCAGACTCCCCACCGATCAGGGAGCTTGATGAAGGGCTTGATCCCAGGACTCTGGGATCATGACCTGAGCCAAAGGCAGAAGCTTAGATGACTGAGCCACCCAGGTTTCCCCTGGAGGAACTCTAAAAAATTAAGCACCTCTCCCTGTACACCTGACTGATTGGGAAACTAAGATTTTAGAGATGGGGATAAGGAAGAGACTTGGCTGGAATAGCACAATGAGATGCAGAAGCAGTACTGTGGGCTGGGCACTGAGCTCAGGACTTGTTCCTGTCTGCCCCTCAGTGGCAGTGTTAGGGAGGTAGTGTCCAGGGCCTCTGTCATAGTAACATCTTCTTCAGGGCTCCTGCCCTCACTTCCCCTACTCTATCTGGGTTTTTCCCTCCAAGAATCCAAAAGGAGGTTTTGTGTCCTCCTCGGTGGCAGGCTGACTTCTACTTGGCTTCACTGGGAACTGAGAAGGATTTGAAGCGATGTGTTCTCTTCACACCTGTGTTTGTCCTCTGCCTGTTGGAGTAGAGGGTACCAGGTCCAAAAGGTGTCTATTATTGGGACCCTGGGGCTTCATGGTTGGCTGCCTTAATGGATGATGGATGAGTAGATGGGTGGAGAAGTGGATGGATGACTGGCAGTCTGATGGATGCAGAAATGGCTAAATGGATTTATGCATGGGTGCATGAATTAGATGGCTAATTTCCTCCAGGCAGGAGAGCCAAACTTCCCAACTATAGCAGTTGTTCTTACAAACTATCCCCACCCCCACCCCCACCTCCTGTGACTCTAAGATCTGAGATATCTGAGATTTTGAATACTTTACTTCTGGGAGCAGAGGGGAGGAAGAAGCTGCTGAGCACTCAGCTTAGTGAGGAGCAGATGGCACAACCCCCTCACCACTGCTCCCCTTCCCAGGCTGCCCAGGCCTGGTTCTGTTACCAGATGAGGAATATCTGGTGTATTGATAACCTCTCTTCCCAGGTGATGTTGCTCAGTTCACTGTCATAGCTGCCATCCAACCCTAGTGCCACAGACTTGCTGCTCTCAATGGGACAGGCCCTTAGAGGCCAAGCTGGAGACCAGCAGCTTCCCCAGGGGACTTCCCAAGCAGGAATTCACTCCACCCAGAGCAGCCCTGTGGTGTGCTCCAAGAGTCACAGTGCTTTCACCTCCTGGGGAGGAGACTCCTTCTCTGTACCTACCTGGTCTTAGTATTGCCTTGGCCCTGGTGCCCACATGGGCTGCAGGGGTGGTGGTAGGATTCCTCCATGCTAAATCTCCCCAGCTACCTGACTACTCCTTCTTGCACCCTTTGGATCCTCTCCCATTCTGACTTCTGGCTCCCAGGTCTGTCTGTCAGTATCCCTTGAGAGGTGAGGCTCCAGGATTGCTCAAATGGGCTGGACCTGGCCCAAGCTGACTGAGGAAGGAAGGCTAGCTTGAAAGCCAGATTCTGTGTGGGCAGGGGTGCCTGGGTGGCTCAGTGGTTGAGCGTCTGCCTTTGGCTCAGGTCTTGGTCCTGGGGTCCTGAGATGGAGTCCCCCATCAGGCTCCCTACAGGGAGCCTCCTTCTCCCTCTGCCTATGTCTCTGCATGTCTCTCATGAATAGTTTTTTTTTTTTTAAGATTTTATTTATTCATAGAGATGCAGAGAGAGAGAGAGAGAGAGAGGCAGAGACACAGGCGGAGGGAGAAGCAGGCTCCATGCAGGGAGCCCGACGTGGGACTCGATCCAGGGTCTCCAGGATCGCGCCCTGGGCTGCAGGCGGCTCCAAACTGCTGCGCCACCCAGGGATCCCCCTCATGAATAGATTTTTAAAATATTTTATTTATTTATTCATGAGAGACATAGAGAGAAAGAGAGAGATAAGCAGAGACACAGACAGAGCAAGAAGAAGGCTCCCCACAAGGAGCCCGATGTGGGACTCAATCCTGGACCTTGGGATTAGGCCCTGAGCCGAAGGCAGGTGCTCAACCACTAAGCCACCCAGGCGTCCTGATAAATAAAACCTTTAAAGAAAAAAAGAAATATTCTACGTGGGCAGATGGGCCCTCAGCATTGGCTGTTGAACCTTTCCTCTCATATGTATTCATTTTCTAGCCAGAGTGTCTACCTTGTGCCAGGCAGCGTACTAGAAACCAAAATAGATACGGTCCCTACTGAGGAAGGCTGACAAACTATCAATTATAACTTAGCGTGATGAGTGCTATAGGGGGAGGGGGCAAGGCCCCTGGGAGCTTGGGAGGAAGGCAGGCTACCTAACCTAGCCAGTCTGGAGTCAGGGGAGGCTTTCTGGAGAAAGAGTCATCAAGACCCAGATGGGAAGGCAGGTGAGCTGATGAGAGAGAAGAGTGTTCAGACAGAGGGAATGGCGTGGGTGGATGGGTACTTCCCCCTCTCACTCTGGCAGTAGAGCTGGGCCTTTTCCTGCCCCCAGCCATGAAAGCTGGTTCTTGACAACTCCCTTCCCCCTGGTGATACGTGATCCCTGAGACACCTGGACACTTTGCCTTGGAGAGGAAAGACTGGGAGGCATGAGAGAGTTTGGCTCAATCAGAACAGACATAGGTTTGGTGTAACTGAACTGAACCATGCAGAGTGAGAAGGCTGTGAGGAAACGTGAGGTGGGGCCCTGATCATGGGAATTGATCCCGAGAACACAGGGTGTTAAGTAGGGAGGGGTCCATGAGGAGGTTGCTCAGGTTGCAGAAGGAAAATTTGATCCTGCCATCCCATCTCCCCATTTCCTCTTCTAGTCCTTCCAGACAGACAACAAACAGCAGACAGACAGATCTGTGGGTACCAGTTGGGCTTTATTGGAAGCACTGCAATCTGAGTGCGGAGGAGAAGCTGTGCTCCTGCCACACTCACCCCTGCTCACACTCACACTCAAATTGACACTCCAGGCCCTTGAGCCCGCTGTGTCAGGTCCGGTGCAGAGTTGCTGGAGGCCTGGTTTCCCTTCTCATCCTTGGTTCCCCAGGGCTGCAGTGATTCACATCCCTTCTCTCAGACACACCACTCCCTCCAGGGCTGTCATGGGCTAACTGCTGTGGCCCTTGTTCTAGGGGAGGAAGGAGAGTCAAGGTCATGGGTTCGGGTCTTGGGCAGGGGCTCTGAGGGAGAAGGCAGGGCTGGGGAGGGCTGGGCTTGCCTTTGCAGAGTTCTTCTGCAGTCTCCGGATGATGCGGTCCACCCAGGGCTGGTCTGGGGGTGCACAGAGCTGGCGACCCTTCAGTGTGGTGAACCTGGAGTCAGAGGTCAAAGGTCAGAGAGAACAGAGCCCTGGAACCCAGCTTCCTGGCAGGCCCTGGTGTGAGGGGCAGAGGCTGAGGACCACATCTGGGAACCTGTTTCAGGGGCTTCCTTGTAGAGGTTGGGCTTGGCAAGGAGAAGACAGATAAGAAGGTGGGGGTATCACCAGTGGCTGATGGGGGAGATGAGGCTAGACAGGCTACACTCCACAACTCACACAACGGCAGGCAGTCTACAGCCATCCTTGATGAGGAGGTAGTGAAAGGCTCGCACGATATTCCCAGGGATGGGACGCTGGGTTACAGAAAGGCAGCAGTCTTCAGCATCATTGGCACCACCCAGAGCTGGGGAGTGGGTAGGGGAGAGAAAGTAGTGTCAGGACATAGTGACCCTGAGGTGGGGGGGGGGGAGAAGGGCAGTTAAATCTGTTATTTGGGCTGGTATGTTATCAATATGACCCTAATGGTTGCTAAATATATTGAAGCACTTCTAAGGTGTTTGCTAAACAACCACTGCCCTGAGCTCCACAAATGCCCTCCTGCTGCCCTGATCACCCCAACCTCTCTCCCAGGACCTTTCTTTTTTTTTTTTTTTTTAGATTATTTATTTATTTATTAATAAGAGACACAGACAGAAAGAGTCAGAGACACAGGCAGAGGGAGAAGCAGGCTCCATGCAGGGAGCCCGACGTGGGACTCGATCCTGGGTCTCCAGGATCACACCCTGGGCCGAAGGCGGCACTAAACCGCTGAGCCACCAGGGCTGCCCTCCCAGGACCTTTCAACTGCCACATCAGTGAAGAGTTGATGCTGCTTACAGCATGGGGGTGGGAAGGAGAGGTGAGGAGTAGGGGATGGGGTAGCAGGAGACCTGGGTTATAGAGGACTTCTGAATTGTTAAATACTTGGACAATTAGCCCTGTCTCAGTGTCTCCCATTCTCCCCACCATAAACTAACATATACTGTTCTTTCCTGTCTGGGAAACTGAGGCAGCAGGGAACAGAGGCTGCAGGGGAGGAGTAGCCATGGGCCCTGGGTTACATCAAGAGATAGACAGTCAGGGGCCCCGTTACACCCACATTCATAGGTACACACACAGGGCTCAGGGAACCCTCCAGTTCCCCCAAACACGCAGACCTAATGCAGCGTCCCTCATGTCCAGAGCAAAGGAGCCTGAGATTTAGACACCCCCTCCCCCTGCCCACCATAAGCCTGCCCTCAGCCTTACCAGGGGAGGTCCAGAGGAGCAGCAGGCTGAGGGCCAGTAGCACAGCTGCTTGGGATGCCATGGAGAGGGAACAGAGCAGCAACCGACAGTGAGTGTGAGCCCGGGTGAATCTCTGGGCAAGCTGGAGTCTCTGTGAGGCTGCAACTTGGCCGGGAGTGGGAGGGAGCAATGGAAAGCTCACAGGCGTCCTTGTGGGGTGCAAGGGGGTCTGGGAATGTGTGTGAAAGCCTCTGTGAGGCTGCAACTGCCTCCTATTTATGGCTCAGAACTTTCGCTTTCCCAGCTCAGAAATTCCCCTCCACATCCATTCCGTGGATTCCCCTTTGCCCCCCTCTTGCTGACGGAACCTGCCCTTGCCCCTGCCCCCGCTCCCCGCCCCCCCCCCCCCCCCCCCCCCCCCCCCCCCCCCCGCCTTCTTCCTCAGTAGCTTCCCTGCTCTTCTGCTTTTTTTGGCTTCATCTCTGAGAACCTAAGCAGTCTGCAGTCTGGTCAAGAGAAGGGACTTTGAAATGCCAGCTCAGGATAGAGGGTCTGCAATATCACCTTCCTGGTGGCATTTGCATCATTAACCATAGGGCTGGCTTTCAGAAGTGATGGTCAGGACTGGGGGTCAGAATGAGGAGTTGAACCCCTTCCCTGGGTTCAGCCCCTAATTCTCATTCCCATCTCTGTGGTTCTTCTCTTCTCTCTGGTGCTGGTGGGGGTGAAGAAGGTTCTCTGGTCCTCTCAGAACAACCATGAAGCCTGGGATGGCCCCAGTGCTGCCTATCCATTATCTGGGAGCCAGTCCCTTCCTGGCAGAGTTGAAAGGGAAATATTCCTTGGGAGGAGGCCCAGCACCCATCCTGCATCTTGGTCCTTTGGGATTCAACCTCCTGGCTCAGCCAACACTACCCCTTCTCTATTTGCCATGTTCATATATCTAACACCTGTGACCACAGAACATCTGGAGGGAGCCTGGCCTGGAAGAGCTTCCTTCATCTTGCCCCTGCTCTCAATCCTGGGAACCAAGAGGGGATTTTTTAAGGAGAGGGGCTGGTCAGCTCATATTCAGACAATCCCCAAATTTTCAAGGAATTGACAGATGGAGGAGGGGATGAGTGGTTTCCCATCATTATGAGAAAGACCAGGACTCAAAAGGGAAGTTAATATGTGGTACACCCATTCAACCATCCCACCCAAGCTCTGAACCCTCTCTTGGATGGGGTGGTGTTTCCCTCATAAATTTCTGACTTATCTTTCTTTCCATCCATTATTATTATTATTAATAATAACAGTATTTCTTACTCTTTACTCTGTGCTGGGCTCTGTATCAAGGACTTGATTTTATCAACTTCCCCAACAAAACTATGAAGTAATTTATATTATTAACATATTATTGTTCCTTTTTTACACATAAAGAAAATGAGGCTCAGAGCACAAGATCACATGGCAAGTAACTGTCTTGTGCTTAGGTGTCTTTTGCTTTAAGGTTTACACTTTTTCCCACTGTCCCATGCGCCCATCTGCTGACTGTCCATTGATCATAGAACAGTACAGATCGGTGAGACTCTACAGATAGAATGCCTTAGTTGAGATTCAAATTCCATCACTTGCTAGCTGTGTCACCATGTGCAAGTTATCCAGTTCCTGTGTCTTAATATCCTTATCTATAAAATAGGAATGGTACTAGGTCTACCTTTTTTTTTTTTAAGATTTTATTTAATTATTTGAGAAAGAGTGCATACACGGGCAGAGCAGCAGAGGGAGAGGGAGAAACAGAGTCACCGCTGAGCAGGAAGCCCGACATGGGGCTTCATCCCCTGACCCTGGGATCATGACCTGAGTGAAAGGCAGATGCTTAACCGACTGAGCCACCTAGGCGCCCCTCTAGATCGACTTCTTAGGGTTACCTTAGGAGGTAATCTGAGTAAAGTCCTTAGTTTAGAGACTGGCACGTGATAAATACTCATCAAATATTGTTGATTATTATTATTCTGCCCTTTCATTCAGATATATGTCAGTTCATCTGAACTTTCCATTGATCTCTGCATCCTTCTGCTTATGGCAGTTCTGATTATTCTCTGTTCCTACCGTCATCCATCCTCCACTCCGCTCTACCCTGCTCTGTTCTCTGAAAGCCTGACCTCTCTAGACTGAATTACTCAGGATCTTTTGCTTTCCAGCTTCTGTTTGAGTTTGGTCCACAGGAGGCAGCAGCAGGAGATCGGTAGATGATAGGAGAGAGAAGTTAATTCAAAAAAAAAAAAAAAAAGGGATCCCTGGGTGGCTCAGTGGTTTGGCGCCTGCCTTTGGCCCAGGGCGCGATCCTGGAGACCCGGGATTGAATCCCACATCGGGCTCCCGGTGCATGGAGCCTGCTCCTCCCTCTGCCTGTGTCTCTGCCTCTCTCTCTCTTTCTGTGACTATCATAAATAAATAAAAATTAAGAAAAAAAAAAAAAAAAGAGAAGTTAATTCTCCAGATCCTTCATCTTGCTGCAGTCCTGGCAGTGAATAGTTTTCTTTCTGGTAGTTGTTTCAGGAGTGGTCTTCCAACAGCAGCAGCAGCATCTCCTAGAAATTTGTTAGAAATGGGAATTCTCAGGTGCTATCCCAGACCTCCTGGAGTAATGTGTATTTTGACACATCTTCTACGTGTTGCTACGTGTCGAAGTCTGAGAACCACTCCTCTACAGTTACATATCCTTTGGGGCTGCCTCCTCTCTGTGGGTCTCTCTGTAAGGTTCCTGAAACCCTGTTCCCTCTTCTTGACCCATCAGGCTTTGGTATGGTAATGGTTTCCCACTATTGCTAAATCCTGGGTGCCTCACTACCCCATGTCGGTTTCTTAATCTTGACCCCACCTCTTAAATAGCTTCTTTGTTAAAATCTTTCTGGTTGAAGTTTTTTTGCATGTGCCACCTGTTTCCTGCCAGGATCTTTTTTTTTTTTTTTTAAGATTTTATTTATTTGTTTAAGAAACAGAAATAAGCATGGGTGGGGAGGGGAGGGAGAAGCAGGCTCCCCACTGAGCAGTGAGTCCAATACAGGGCTCAATCCCAGGACCCTGGGATCATGACCTGAGCAGAAGGCAGACGCTTAACTGACCGAGCCACAGAAGAGATCCCAGGAAATAGATTCCCACAATGGGATTCTAGGATTGGGCTGCTCATATATTTGATAAATGCACAGATAATCTCTGCATGGGGAAAGAGGACACAAAGTAATCTGGAGCATGCAGAAGCATCACAGTCACTTGGATTATTACCAGTGAGGCATAGGGGAAATGTTGGTGGAGGCCAAGACATTAGGAGATAAAAAAATGACTGAGGTACTTAATTACTATGGCCACAAATGGTAATTTCAAATGATGAGGACCTACATATATTGTTGAGTGGGTTGCCTGTTTTTGATACTGCTAGAAAAATTATATTTTAAAAAAAGGTAAAAAGATACTGTGAACTTCTGTCTCAAAGTGTGGGTGGAGATCCAGATAAACTCTATGGAATTCTTAAGAAATCTTAATTTTATTTGATCACAGGGCAGATGTGGCTGAGGATCAAGCCCAAGACCTGACTGTATGGGTTGCAGAGTTGCGACACCAGGTAAATGCACAACTCTACCATATCCCTTAAGCTAGAATAAGGGTGCTGTTGGAAAGGAATTGGATTCTGAAACTTGTGATGAGGACATTTGGAAAGAGATGAACAAGGCTGATAATTCTGTTTTTTAAAAAATATTTTCGGGGCAGCCCAGGTGGCTCAGTGGTTTGTTTATTTATTTATTTATTTATTTATTTATTTATTTATTTATTTATTTATTTATTTATAGTTTTTATTTATTTATGATAGTCACACACACACAGAGAGAGAGAGAGAGAGAGAGAGAGACTGGCAGAGACATAGGCAGAGGGAGAAGCAGGCTCCATGCACCGGGAGCCTGAGGTGGGACTCGATCCCGGGTCTCCAGGATCGTGCCCTGGGCCAAAGGCAGGCGCGAAACCGCTGCACCACCCAGGGATCCCAATAAATAAAATCTTAAAAAAATATATTTTCAGGGATCCCTGGGTGGCTCCGTGGTTTAGTGCCTGCTGTCGGCTCAGGGTGTGATCCCGGAGTCCTGGAATCGAGTCTCCCCCATCAGGGGTCTCTGCATGGAGCCTGCTTCTCCTCCCTTTTCCTATGTCTCTGCCTCTCTCTGTGTGTCTCTTATGAATAAATAAATAAAATCTTTAAAAATATTAAAAAGATTTTTTTTAAAGATTTTATTTGTTCATGACAGACAGAGAGAGAGAGAGAAGCAGAGACACAAGCAGAGGGAGAAGCAGGCTCCATGCAGGGAGCCCGATGTGGGACTCGATCCTGGGTCTCCAGGATCACGCCCAGGGCTGAAGGCGGTGCTAAACCACTGAGCCACGCCGGCTGCCCTATATTTTAATTTTTACATTAAAAATTTTTAAAAAAGTAATCTCTATGCCCAACTTGGGGCTCAAACTCACAACTCTGAGATCAAGAATCACATGCTCCACCATTGAGCCAGACAAGTGTCCCTAAAGCTGATAATTTTTTTAAAAGATTTTATTTATTTATTCATGAGAGACACAGAAAGAGAGAGAGAAAGAGAGGCAGAGACACAGGCAGAGGGAGGAGCAGGCTGCATGCAGGGAGCCCAGTGTGGGACTTGATCCCAGGACTCCAGGATCACACCATGGGCCAAAGGCAGATGCTAAACCGCTGAGCCACCCAGGGACCACTAAAGCAGATAATTTTGGATCTTCAAATCCCCCTGAACCTTTCTTGCTGGCAGAAGAACACTCCTCCTGCAAATTATGAATTATTCGGCCTTTCCTTCCATTAAAAAGATGTTTTTAATAACTTCCTGGCACAGGGCATGCATTTTCTCTTCAGGACTTACCGTGACCATTCCTCATAGTCTCTACAAGGATATACAAGATGTGCTCCAAGAACAAGAGCATATATGTTGAAAGAGTTACAGGAACTTGTCAACTGTCTTGGGAGAATCTTGGGGACCAGTGAGGACAGATTTATTGATATTGGTGCCCTCACTCAGGATTTAGCTCAGCTCCTGGGAGTGGTGTTGATAGTATGTTGGGTTGGTTCCTGGAAGTGTGGACTCAATAGTGGCCTTTGATCAATGAGGTTGAGATGTTGGAACCTCACTGACATATTTATTGTAGAACATTGCTTCTTAAACTTTGATGCGCATGTGATTCACATGGGAGTCTTGTTAAACTGTAGATTCTGATTCACCAGGTCTGAGGTGAAACCCAAGAAGCAGCATTTCTAACAAATTAAGTGATGCTGATGCTGCTGGTCCTCAGATTATATACTTTGAGGAGCAAAGTAGAGGAAGAAGTACAAAGTTTAGAGAGATGGGAATGTTGGAGTGCACTTGTTATGTGCAACCACTAACTGTATACCTCTGAAGGGCCCAAGAAGATTCTTCCTTCTCCAAGGCAACAAGAAAAGCATTAATGAGGGGAACAGTAACTTCTTTGAAAAGCATTGCAGTGGCTTCTTTACTAGGTAAGAGATGAGGATAGGAGATGCCTTCTTGGATTTAGGCAATCTTATTTCAAGGGGGATAATGGAATCTTTGAGTGGTAGAGGTCAGATGTTGGCATCTAACCATGAGCAATAAGGTAAATGAGATTACTATATAAACTGTAGGAACAAGTGGTAATTTATATGCTTTGCCCACAGGGACCTTGTGGTGCTAGCTAATTGCTCATAGTGTTCGTAGGAATGAAATAATGGACAGCTTACTGATGTGCTACTTGACCTGTGTAAGTGGAAACATCTAGACCTAGTGGGCAAAAATTTGATCCAAATTGTACTGGGAATTTACAGTTTTTTACCCAGTTCCTCTACTTAAGTGAGTTTCCTAGACCCAAAGCCCTATGATCAGGTAGGAGGTGGGAGGGCTTGAGTCTCTTCATAGGTAGATTCTAGAAATCTTTCTCCTAGTTAGTGGTTCTCCTAGTGCATCTCCAATAGCATCTGCATCACCAAAGAAGTTGCCAGAAATGCAAATTATTGGGCTCTGCCCCAACATCACTGGATCAGAAACTCTGCAAATGGTCCAGCAATCTGTACTTTAACAAGCCTTTCTTGTGATTCTGATGTATGCTAAAATTTGAGAATCTCTATTCTAAGCCTTCTCTGCAGAGATCTGTAGCCATTTGCTAGGGTAAGTCTGAATGTTGGAACATGACATACTCAGACTTTTGGAGTGTTATTAGATACTGTCTCATGTTAATACTAGTCTTGGGGACCCAAAAATCCCACTGTGGTCCACCAGTCAGAGCTGATAGAGGTCAAGTGACAGAAGGATCTTGATCCAGATCCATCTCACAATGAGTCTGTAATACTTGTTCACTGATTATTTCTCTTGGTTCAGAATGTATAGTGGGAATAGGTATACTTAGTCATTATCCAAATCTCCACATTGGTTCTTTGACTGTGGAGTAAGGAAAATTAGGAAGGGCCAAGTGGAAGTCCTTTGAACTGTGCTTACCCTACCACATTTCCTGCTACAATAGGAAATGTAAAAGTAATGCTACATTCCTAGAGAAATTGCATAGATTAGGGCACCTTCAAGGACTTAAGAGATGTCATAACCTTTGGCACAGCATATTATAGGTAATAATCTAGCACATGCTTTTTTTCTATACTAGTCAATTAAAGACCATTGAAATCAGTTTCTTTCTCTCTTTCCTCCCTCTCTTTCTTTCTTTCTTTCTTTCTTTCTTTCTTTCTTTCTTTCTTTCTTTCTTTCAGAGAGAGAGAGTGAACACACAGGGGTGGGGGGCAGGGAGGGGGAGAGAGAGAGAGAGAGAGAGAGAGAGAGAGAGAGAGAGAATCTCAAGCAGGATCCAGGCCTAGCGTGGAATCCAGTTTGGTGCTTTCTTCCATGACTCTGAGATCATGATCTAAGCCAAAATCAAGAGTCAGATGCTTAACTAACTGAGGTACCCAAGCACCCCAGAAATCAGTTTCTTTTCAATTGGAATGACAGGAATACACTGTCACTGTCTTACTGCAGGGATACATCAATGTTCCTGCTCTTTGTCAAAAGATAATCTTAACATCCCAGAGAATATCAACTGATGACATTATGCTTACTGCCTCTGGTATGTAAGAAATAGTAATCACTCTCCTAAAACCGGCATTACACTATATGTTAACTAACTAGAATTTAAGGATGCTTGGATGGCTTAGTGGTTGAGAGTCTGCTTTTGGCTCAGGTTGTGATCCTGGGGTCCTGGGATTGAGTCCTACATCAGGCTCCGTACAGGGAGCCTGCTTCTCCCTCTGCCTATGTTTCTGTCTCTCTCTGTGACTCTCATGAATAAATAAATAAAATATTAAAAAAAAAACTAACTAGAATTTAAATAAAAATTTGAAGGAAAAAAAAAAAAGCAATCGCCCTAAATGCTTTATTAAGACCTATATATGTCAGAAGGAGAGAAAGAAATCCTACAAAAATTCAGGAGCCTGCCACATAGGTGGAATTTCTAGGCCACTGAGAGTGGAAAGAAGCTGAAAAATAGTGGTCTTTGGCATATTGCACCTTTGCCATGAAGAAAGAGACAGTACTTAAAAGGAGGTTTGAATTTTAGAGACAGCATATACCATATTTAGGTGTACTGCTGCAAAATATTTATTGGATATGATGGAAAGCTATGGTTTTGAATAAGGCCTAGAGCAAGGAAGTCTAGTTTCCAGGAAAGTTGCCCTGCTCCTTGGGCTTTATGGCTCATAAATCTAATGAACTTCAGGTTTTCCCTGGCAGAAAAGGGTGCCATAGGAACCTTAACAGGAGAATTACAGCAAAGACCCCTAGGGTGTTAGAGTAAGGCCGCACCTCTTCTGCTAATAATTATTTTCTATTTGAAAAGCAGCTCCTGGGTGCCTGCCTGGGTGGCTCAGACAGTTAAGCATCTGCCTTAGACTCAGGTCGTGCTCCCAGGGTCTTGGGATCAAGACCTGCATTAGGCTCCTCGCTCAATGGGGAGCCTGCTTCTCCCTCTCCCTCTGCCTTTCTGCCTGTTTGTGCTCTCTATCTGTCAAATAAATAAAATCTTAAAAAAAAAAAAAGAAAGTGGCTCCTAATTTGTCTCTGGGCCCTGGTCTAAAACTCAGACTCTAGTTCACCCAGTGACAATGTGGCCTAAGGGTGTTACCTACAGCAAATCATATAGTTGGATGTGCACAACAGCATTCCATTGTTTTTTTTAAATTTTATTTATATTTATTATTATTATTATTATTATTAGCATTCCATTGTTAAATGGTCATTGTACATATGAAATTAGGCCTTAAGTGGCTCAGATTCCTACTTGTATTGTTTCTTCTGATCACACTTCTGCCTTCATGGAGAAGTTTTCTACAGTTAACAGAGGGAGTAAATGCATGGTCTTGAATTTTAGATGGTCTCTAAGGTATGCTGGCCCTGAAAGACGGTGGTGAAGGGAAGTCCTTTCAGTGGGTAGAATTTCAGGTAGTACATTAAATGTCAACATTGTTGAGAAGGAGAAATGGCCTGAGATTTGGAGGTATACTAAGTTGCTTACAGTGCCTGCCTGTAACAACTCTGTCCTCACCTTTGTAAATGATTCCTTTATGTTTTTTCTCATTAAACCTTTTTGGGCATGCCATTTGTTTCCTACCAAGATCCTGAATGATACAAGAATATAATGTAGAGCTGGCATAGAAGTTTCAATTAAATTTTAATACTGTCTGCCTGGAATGCCTGTTGGGAAAGATCCTGAGATCAGCAGCAAAGAGTGAAATAAGAAATAAGAATAAACAAGGGATTTGTAACACATTTATTCAATAAATATTTACTGAAGGCCCCCTATGTTCCAGACACTGTTCTTGGCACTGGGATACAGCAATAAACAAAACAGACATTTCTCCTCTTGCAGAGTTCTTATTCTAATGAAGAAGACAGGCAATAAGCAAACAAGGAAAATATATAGTATTTCAGATGACAGGAAGTGCTCTAAAGAAAATAAAGAAGGCCAGAGGTATAGGGACCATAGGGGAGGACAGTCAGGAAAAACTTTACTGACAATATTTGGGCAGAAAGCTTATGTGAAGAAGGTGAGGGAGAGAGCCATGCAGAGATCTGGGGAAAATGTGCCAGGTAAAGAAAATAGCAAGTGTGGAAGATTTTGAGAGCAGAGTGTGTTTGAGGAATAGAAAGGAGGCCAGTGTTTGTGAGGGAAGTGAGCAAAGAATAGAGTGGTAGGAGATACAGTCAGATAAGAACAGCCAGTTGTAGGCCATCACAGGGTTTATGTTTTACTGTGAGTGAGATGGGGAACTATTGGAGGGTCAACAGAGGTGTGACATGGTCTGACTTGTTTTAAAGGCTCCTCTGGCTGTTGGATGAAGAATGGACCAAAGTAATGCAAGAAGGGAAGCAGGAAGACCAGATCAGAGGCTCCTGCAATAATTGAGTGGGACATGATGTTACTGAGAGTTGGTGAGAAGTGGTTAGATTCTGGAAATATTTTGAAGGTAAAGTCATGGGCTTTGCTTCAGCATAGGATGTGAGAGAAAGAAGAGGCAAGAATACTGCAATATTTTTGGCTTGAGCAATGTGATGGATGGATTGGACTTATCAAGATGTGAATGACTGCAGAGGAGTGGGTTTGTGGGAAGATCAGGGGCCTCTTTTGACTTGTTAAGATGAAGCTGCATTTGGACCTATAAGTGGAGATGTTAAGTAGGCAGCTGGTAATATGAGTCTGAAATTCAGGGGAGAGATTTTAGCTAAATATACAATTTGGGAACATATGAATGGTATTTAAGGCCATAACACACTGAGATATCCAGGGGAGTGAGTAGAGGTAGAAGAGATTCATATTCCAAGTCCTGATACTCCCCAACATTGACAGATCAGGGATATGAAGACAAATCAGGGAAGGAGGGAGGCTTTCAGGGTGTTATGATGGTACCCAGTATCATGGGGTAAAAGGGAAAGGAAACAGGGCCCATGGGTGGAAGGCTTAAAGCACCCACTCCCTAGGTTTTGGTTTAGATGATCCAATGGGGTGGAAGTGGGGAATTGGATGCCAAGGAGCTGGGTTTAAAATAGTTTCTGATCATACACACAGAACCCTAAGTGGGCTACATTTCACTAGTTCACTATCTTCCTAGCCAAGTCATCTTTGTGGAGTTCCCGGTTCAGTGCGAGCCCTGGACAAATCTCCTTACAGCCCAGGCCGGCTCATTCCAGCCTAGACCCACACTCCTCCAAGGAGCCCAAATAGTCTTCACACTTCCTGGTCTGACCAGAATCCATGCCCCAGGAGTCAGATCTTAGATGGTGAGCACTGGGGCCACTGGGGCAGAGGAGCTAGAAGCTGGGCCTGGGAAGTCAACCAAGTCCTTGGTAGGGGTGAAAGTCCAGGGGAGTGAATGACCGAGGGGGAGAGAACCTCTATTAGGTGCTTAGTGTTTGTGGAATGGATGATTGTGTGTATCCCAAGCTGTGTTCCTGGAGCTGTGGTGTGTGTGTGTGTGTTGTGTGTGTCCTGGAGCTGTGGGTGTGTATGTTATGTGTGTGGCTACGTGTCCACCCCTCTCAGGCCTGCAGAGGGCGCCCCAGGCCGGGAAGCGAGGCTCTCGAGTAGAGCGGGGCTCTGGTGGAGGCGTGAGGGGAGCTGTGGTGGCCGGGGTGGCCGGGGTGGCCGGGGTGGGGGAGGTGGGGGAGCTCTAGCAGGGGCGGGTGGAGACCCTGACGCGGCGGGCCCCTCAGAGAAGCCGGGGAGGGCGTTGGGCCCCAAGTCCCTGGGCCTGGGACGGCTTCTGGTGCTCTGCCGGCTCTAGGCACCCGCGGCCGCGAGCCCGAGCGTCCTATTCCTATTCCGCCTCGGTCGGGGGAGCGAGCCAGACGCGCCAAGGGGAGACTCGGGCGTGGGTGGGGCCGCACCCCCGAGGACTGGGGCCCGCGTGGGTCTCGGGAGTTCCTCGGGAGGCCGTTACCCCAGGCTTAGCGCAACAGCGCTCCCTCCAAATCCCCCCACTCAGGTCCGGACGCCGCCAGGTACGCGGCCGCCGGCGGAGCTCCGGCCCGACGTACCCCGAGCCCGAGGCACCCGCGTCGAAGGCTTAACGTAACGTTTGCCTTGATTGCCTTGAAGGCTAAAGGAACTTCACATCACCTCTGGCACTTCCTTCACGGAATAGCCTGCACCCGATGGATTCCTTACACCGCATCGCTACGGTGCCAACTCCAAGAAAAAAGGCTTCTTTATTCCGCGGGGGTTTAGCTGAGAGCCCAGTTGTGCCGGGCGCCAGAGGATGAAGGGCTTTAACGTGGACACGAGCAGAAAAGGAGTTTGTCCTACTTGTCAGTGGACACAGGAAAACGCTAGGCCTCGGGCCTATCGTGAGACACATTTGAGGACAAATAATAAAAATAACTTAAAAAAATTGATCCCAGAAAGATGAAGGAAATGAGGACAGAAAATTAAACCCACAAGCCTGCGGTTGGCCCTTTGGCGGACCCGGGACCGCGGCGACGATGCTGCCTCCTGGTGGCGGGACGGGGCAATGAAGCGATCATAGCCGAGTTGAGTTTCTCTGGCTGCTCGTGTGTGTGTGTGTGTGTGTGTGTGTGTGTGTGTGTGTGTGTGTGTGATCAAAAGTGGAGTTTGGTTATCTTAATAGTAGGTTGATGGCGGCCCGGGTGGCTCAGCGGTTTAGCGCCGCCTTCAGCCCAGGGCCTGATCCTTGAGACCGGGATCGAGTCCCACATCAGGTTCCCTGCATGGAGCCTGCTTCTCCCTCTGCCTGTGTCTCTGCCTCTCTCTCTGTGTGTCTCTCATGAATAAATAAAATCTTAAAAAAAAAATAGTAGGTTGAAATTTATTATTACCACAATCCATAGCTTTAAAGCAAAAGTCTTTAAGGGCAAGGCAGCAGAGTTTGCCTGGGATGTTTTGGTTTGCCACCAACTGAGAAAAGGATGTTTTGAAGAAAACAAAGTCTTCTGCTTCTTGGTATAGCTAACACATTCTCTTTAGGGGAGCTGTAGACACCAGTAGAAGAAGTACAAATATAGGTGTTAGAAAAAGAGGCTTGACAACTTCAGCATTTATAAAAATGACAATTCATTGGTTGACACTGATGCTGAAGGACAGAAGCATTGATGATTTTAACAAAACAACATAGCATCATTTTGTCCCCAAGTACAAGGAAAAATAGTACCTGGAACATATGAATGGTATATGAGCTTCATAGGTAGCAGGTATAGGTCCAATCCCTCTCTCTGAACTTCCTGTGCCATAATGCAAAGCAGAAGATGCCAAGTGTATCAGTGGTGCTGTGCTGTTAGCCCCATATTGTTCCATTTTTGATTTTTAAAAGGAACAAATCAAAAGAAAGAACCTGTCATTGGTGATCATGTCCCTCTAAAGGCTGTATTGATGAGTAAAGAATGAAGTAGTGGCTACTTCAAAGTGTGGCCCAAGTGGGAAGTGCATGTGTGTGTGTGTGTTAAGAAATCTGATTGCGCTGAGTGAAGTAAGTCAGTCGGAGAAGGACAAACATTATATGTTCTCATTCATTTGGGGAATATAAATAATAGTGAAAGGGAAAATAAGGGAAGGGGGAAGAAATGTGTGGGAAATATCAGAAAGGGAGACAGAACGTAAAGACTGCTAACTCTGGGAAACGAACTAGGGGTGGTAGAAGGGGAGGAGGGCGGGGGGTGGGAGTGAATGGGTGACGGGCACTGGGTGTTATTCTGTATGTTAGTAAATTGAACACCAATAAAAAAATAAATTAAAAAAAAAAAGAAATCTGATTGCTCAGTTAGGAATTAGGTTTATATGACTGTGGTTGTTAAGCTGTTTTTATTAGCTGTAATTCTGGGAGATCGTACTAGCCATGTCCATCCCTTACATTTGTATCAAAGGGGTACTTAAAGGGTTTACAAGGAAGAGGGGCGCAGGGAAAGCAGGAGGCTTCAGATTCTGAGACAACAGACAAGAAGCAGCTGGCCCACCATTTCATAAGTATGTGTATATGTGTTATTTCACGGAAGAAATAATGGCAAAATCATTTTAAAGCATGATGTTAGTAATTTTCTGGATGGCCCTGAGGATGACTTATTCTTAGCAGATAGTACTGACTCAGTTTTAAAGCAATGAAATGTTTTAGTGCTTTAGTGTTAAAGGAAAACTCTGGATTCCAGGGATTAAAGTGAGTTTTCATGTTTGGAGGGGGGGATGATGATTTTGTAAATTTGGGGGATGATTGGTCTTTTGAATTTGTTTTCTTCTTTTCTTTTACATTTCTAGGAGAAGCCATTAATTGTCTTCCTGTTGAACAGTGGTATACTAGTACTCAAATATTTATTTTTACATATGCATGAGTGAGACATTGGAAGTTCTCCAAATTTATAATTTTATTGTATGCTTTGTATCTGTTTTTATGGAAATATTTCCTTGTCTAAGCAGCAGTCTTTGAAAAATTACTTTTATCTCTCCTATTTGGGCCTTTACAACACATACACACACCAAAAACATTTACTGTAGTTTTAGTTGGGGTTCAGGAAGAAGTAAAAACAAATGTATGTGTTTATTTATTTTTTAAGATTTTATTTATTTTTTGAGAGAGAGAATGTACATGAATGGAGGGAAAAAATATACTCTCTCCTGAGCAGGGAGCCTGATGAACTCCATCCCAGGACACTGGGATCATGATCTGAGCCTATGTGTTTCCTTTCTCTCTGGAGCAAGCGTTTTGGCAGGGCTGAGAATAGAGGCATTCTGATATCCAAGGCCCTTCTGCCTTTGTAAAAGTCTAAAGCAAACCGGGGAAGAGGTTATGCTCTGGAGGGGCTGGGGAGAGGAAGGATTTTGAAGAGTGGTCTTTATGACTAGGAGGGGTTTGGTGTGTAGGTCCAGCAGTGGGCTATAATTCCTGGCTGTGATGAAGCAAATAATAGCACCAAGTACATGGCCCTGGGGATGTCTGGGAAAGCCAGGCTCAAGCCCAGAGGCTTTTATAGCAAAATTTCCATGTCTCAAATATGGCACAGAGCTGAGTTTGAGAGTCCGGCATCTGAAGAGTAGTCATACCTACTAGTACTTACTATAGGGGCCTTAGCATTCACTGGTGAGACTGATGTCCAGTGACGGGATGGTGTGGGGGGCAGGTAGGAAGCCTCCTCTGGGCTTTGGTGTTTCTCTGACCTTTTGCACAGCCCTTGGTAGGTGGGATCTTAAGACTGTCTGATGTGGGATCCCTGGGTGGCGCAGCGGTTTGGCGCCTGCCTTTGGCCCAGGGCGCGATCCTGGAGACCCGGGATCGAATCCTACGTCAGGCTCCCAGTGCATGGAGCCTGCTTCTCCCTCTGCCTGTGTTTCTGCCTCTCTCTCTCTCTCTCTGTGACTATCATAAATAAATTAAAAAAAAAAAAAAAAAAAGACTGTCTGATGTTGAATTCCTTTTTTTTTTTTTTTTTTTTAAATTTTTTATTTATTTATGATAGGCACACAGTGAGAGAGAGAGAGAGAGGCAGAGACACAGGCAGAGGGAGAAGCAGGCTCCATGCACCGGAAGCCCGACGTGGGATTCGATCCCGGGCCTCTAGGATCGCGCCCTGGGCCAAAGGCAGGCGCCAAACCGCTGCGCCACCCAGGGATCCCCTGATGTTGAATTCCTTACTAGCACCAAGTGCAGAGGTTCGGAATGGGATTAAGGGCATTGAAAGAACATTTTAAAATGCAGTAATTCTTGCACATCTGAGTTTACAGACTAAGATCACACTTGCTGCACAAGGATAGGTAGGGGGAGCCCCTGTTTTCACTGGTTCCAGGAGGAGCAGACAGCAAGTACTTTTATGATAAGTAGTACCTGATGTGCTAGTGTGCTCAGGCTCCTTCAGAAGGAAGAAGTGGTGGGGCAATCACCTGTAGCTTCTTGCCCCACCCAGGATCTATTTCCTTCATTCTCAAATGCCCCCCAACCCACCCACCGCTCTCCCGCTGTCATCCCTCTCCCTAAATAGGGGTGAAGGAGGGAATAAGAGTATCTCTGCTCTGGGGAGGAAAGACCTAGAGGAGAGCCAAGCAGGAATCTTCATGGAGAGGACATTGATTTACATCTGAATTCTGGGGTTCTAAATACCTACCAGAGGCTAAAGGGGCTTGGTCTCCTGAGATGAAAGGGGCTAAAGTATTGAAGGGAGAAAAGAAGGGAAGGGGAAGAGGCTTTCCCAGTTTGAAGGGAGCTGAGGGAATCAGGAAGCCCAGATAGGAATAGAGCAGCACACAACCCTGTTAGACAAGGAGGGACCCAGCTTCACTGATTAGGGCAGAAGGGAATTCTCTTGGATATTTGGGAAGGGAGGAGGGCTCTGAAGGGATCCCAGGGCTGGGACTGTGCAGTAGGGTAAGTTTCAGTAGAACTTGTGTTTGCCTATGTTAGAGGCAGGCCCAGGTTCTAGTCTCCCTTCTGGGGACCCTTCCAAAAAAGGTCTTGGGAGTTTACCCTCAGAAAGTCCCAGAGAAAGTAGAGGCAGTTAGTTGCGGGTAGAGCTAGGAAAAGATCTGGAGGTCACTCCTGGAATGAGAGAATGCTGGACAGAATCAAGAAGGGGCTCTCTTCAGGGTCTCAGAGGCCCGCAGAGCCTTTGGGGATGTGTCATCTCTCATTGACAGGGATTCTTCAGGGACCAGGGATTCTTCAGGGGCAGCCCAGGTCCCTTCTACTGCCAGCATACCTGGGAGGCAAAGAAACTCTTAGGGTAGGTGGGAAAATAGAATTTGCCAGATTTAGCTGTTGGTTGGCACCTCAGAGTGTGTGAGCCCACCCTGTAGTGACACGGGCCTCCCCACGGACACAAACACACAGGAACAGATGTTTGGGTGGGAGGCTGGAACAGGTTTTTATTGTTAGGTATAAATCATATTTACATGGAAGCAGTGGGGTGCAGTGGGAGCAGGGTCAGGTCCAGGGTCCTGGGTGACCTTTCCTCAGAGGGGACAGTCCTGCTGCCTCCTCTCACACTTCCTGGGAAACTCTCCCTCCTCTGCCTTTCTGGGCCTGGCCTGGTGTGGACAACTCAGCCATGCAGGGTAGGGCTGGGAATACAGAAGGGGTAGTTGAAGCAGGAGAAGAGGTGAGGCAAGGCCAGCATGAGGTGGCTACTCTGGGGCCCCTGTGTCTACCCTTTCTCCTAGCCCACTTCTTGCTCCTTGGATTGGGGCTGCAAGCCCAGATGAGGCTGGTAGGGGCCTCCTGGGCTCCAAGCTGGTCACTCGGCTACGGACCCTTTTGGGGTCTGTGGCTGTTCAGTCCTAGGAGGGCAGAAGAGTGCAGGGGTTTGAGGGGCTGACTGAGGCTCCCGTCCCCCCCCCCCCCGTCCCCCCCCCCATCCCCTTAGCTTCCTCACCTTTTACAGCCTTTGGAGCCCTTTCCCTTCTTGCCAGACTTGGGAGCCCCCTTGTCCTTTTTACAGCTCTGGCCTTGTTTCCTTGGGGCTGGTGGCTTGTCCAGACGCTGCATCAGCTGCTGCACCCAGGTCTCCTTAGGGTCTGCACACAGCTCTGGTTGAGAGCGCTTCCGAGGGGAGAACCTAGGGGTTGGGCATTAGCAAGCCGGTCCTAGTCTTGCCCACCATGCCCTCCCCACTCAGCTGCACCCACTTTCTTGCACTCACTCACAGGATAGCCTGGATTGGGCAGCCCAAGCTTGGCTCCTGCTTCCGGTAGCTGCGGACAACCTGGGCCGGAATCTTCCTTAGGCTGTACTTGAGGCAACAGTCCTGTGCCCCTCCATCACTGCCTGCAGCGGGAGTTTACAGGGAGCCAGGCTACTTGTAGGCTCCCACCCAGGCCTCCCTGAGTCCCCATCCTAGGCAACTCCCTCCTTGATACCTTGGGTCCAGGGGATGCAGGAGGCCAGAACCAGGACAAGGAAGCTCAGAGCCAGTGATGGAGACATGGCTGTGGCAGAGGGGTAGTGTGAAGCCAGAGCGGTGGGCGAGGTGGACAGCTGCAAGTTGGGGGTCTGTATGTCCGCTAGGACTGGTCTGTTGCCTATTTATGCAGACGGACACTTTCACTTCCTCCACCCCCAGTCACTCTGTCCAGGCAAGAATAGGGATCTCCCTCCTTTTCCTTCCTGAAAGGCAGATCCTGTCCTGGCACCCAGCCTCACTAGTATGCGGAAACAAAAACTTCACATGGCTCATCGGGGTCCCAAGCTGCTTGGGTCTATCTCCTCAATATCAGTTGAATCTGTCAGGTCCTCTTTCTACCTTTGGCTACTGTCTTGGTGCAGGCTTCACCTCTCCCCCAGAATGTTCCCCAGGAAGATTGCCTCTTCACTGCATTCCCGGTTCCACACTCCCCCCATCCTTCCAGCAGGCTGACTGTTCCTAAAATGCACATCTTATTATTGGATTGTAAGAGTTCTTTCTACAATCTGGATAATTGATCCTTATCAGGTATATGATTTGGAAATATTTCCTCCCATTCTGTGGGGTTTACTCTCTTGATAGTGTCATTTGATACACAGAATTTAAAATTTTTTTTTAAAGATTTATTTATTTGAGAGAGAGAGAGAGAGAGAGAGAGAGGCAGAGGGGGAGGAAGAAGCAGATTCCTGGTGGAGCAGAGAGCCTGACATGGGGCTCCATCCCAGGACCCAAGGATTATAACCTGAGCCAAAGGCAGACACTTAACCAACTAAGCCACCCAGGCCGCCCCAAAGATTTTAAAATTTTGATGAAGTGTAATTTATCTATTTTTCTGTGTTTTTCGTGTCATATTTAAGAAATCATTGCCAAATCCAAGGCCGTGATGATTTCCCCTTGTTTTTTTCCCCCAGCTTTATTGCATGTATTTAAAGCATCACAACATGATGATTTCATATAGGTATACATTGTGAAATAATTACCACAATCAAGTTAATACCTCTGTTACTTCATGGAGTGACCTTTTTTCTTTTTTTTGTGATGATAATTTTTTTAAAAAAGGATTTTATTTATTTATTCAAGAGAGACACACACAGAGAGAAGCAGAGACAGGCAGAGGGAGAAGCAGGCTCCTTAACAAATTTCAAGTGTATAATATAGAATTATTAACTACAGTGACCATGCTGTACATTCAACCCTTAGAACTTACTAATCTTATAACTGAAAGTTTGTACCCTTTGACCAACATCTCCCCATTCTCCCCCTGTACCCAACCCCTGGCAACCATCATTATGTTTCTTATTTATTTATTTTTTAAGATTATTTATTTATTCATGAGAGAGAGAGAGAGACACAGGCAGAGGGAGAAGCAGGCTCCATGCAGGGAGCCGGATGTGGGACTCGATCTTGGGTCTTCAGGCCCTGGGCTGAAGGTGGCGCTAAACCTCTGAGCCATTGGGGCTGCCCCCATCATTCTGTTTCTATGTGTTTGAATTTTTTTTTTTTTTTAATTCCACACTTATATGATACCAGCCCGATGTGGGACTCGATCTTGGGTCTCCAGGATCACGCCCTGGGCCGAAGGCAGTGCCAAACCACTGAGCCACCTGGGCTTTTTTTTTTTTTTTTTTTTAAAGATTTTTATTTATCTATTCATGAAAGACATACACACCGGTAGAGACACAGCAGAGGGAGAAGCAGGCTCCATGCAGGAAGCCCGATGTGCAGCTCGATCCCAGGACTCTGGGATCACGCCCTGAGCCAAAGGCAGAGGCTCAACTGCTGAGCCACCCCGGCATCCCTTCTTTCTTTTTTTAATGGCTGATTAATATTCCATCGTATGTATATACCACATCTTCTTTATCCATTCATCCATCAATACTTAGGTTGTTTCCATGTCTTGGTTATTGTGAATAATGATACAATGGAACTCCCAAAGAGGGATTGCTGGATCATATGATAGTTCTATTTTTAATTATTTGAGGGATATCTATACTGTTTTTCATAATGGATGTGCCAGTTTACATTTTCATCAGCAATGTATAACGCTCCCTTTAATCCACAGCTTCTCCAGTGTTTGTTATTTCTTGTCTTTCTTTTTCATTTATTTATTTGAAGGAGAGAAAGAAAGAGAGCTCGAGAGTACAAGGATGAGCACAAGCAGGGGGAGGGGCAGTGGGAGAGGGAGAAGCAGACTCCCTTCTGAGTGGGAAGCCCCATGTGGTGTGGGCTATATCCTAGAGCCCTGAGATCAGGACCTGAGCAGAAGACTGACTGAGCTACCCAGGTGCCCCATCTCTTGTCTTTTTTGATACTAGCCATTCTAACAGGAATGAGGTGATAGGTCATTGTGGTTTTAGTTTTCATTTTTTTCATGATTTTCTGCACTTCCATGTCCAGTGTGGAGCCCAATTCAGGGCTTGCTCTCATGACCCCAAGCCAAAATTAAGAGTCAGCCCCTTAACCAACTGAGCCACCCATGCACCCTGATTACTATATATTTTAATAGTTTGAAATCAGGAAGTATGTTCAGCTTAGTTTTTCTTTTTCAAGATTCTGGCTATTTAGGGTCTTTTATGGTTCAATATGAATTTTAGATATTATTTTTTCTATTTTTGTGAAAGAATACCATTAGAATTTTGATAGAGATTGCGTTGAATCTGTAGCTCACCTTGGGTAGTATGGACATTTTAACAATATTAATATTCCAGTCAAAGAACATAGGGTATCTTTCCATTTATTTGTGTCCTCTTCAATTTCTTTCATCAATATCTTAGGGTTTTCAGTGTATAGGTCTTTCACCTCCTTCGTTAAATTTATTTCTAAGTATTTTATTGTTTTTGATGATATTTGTAAATGGGATTTTTCTTAATTCTTCTTCCAGATAGTTTTTTGTTAATGTATTGGAATTCAACTGATATTTGAATGTTGATTTTGTATTCTGCAGCTTTACTGAATTTATTAGTTCTAACAGTTTTTTTGGTGGAGTCCTTGGGATTTTCTATATATAAGATCATGACATCTGCAAGCAGGGACAATTTTACTTCTCCGTTTCGGATCTGGATGCTTCTTACTTCTTTTTCTTGCCTAATTGCTCTGGCTAGGACTTTCAGTACTAGCTGAATACAAGTGATGATAGTAAGCACCCTGTTTTGTTCCTAATCTTCCTCAATGTGGGGCTTGAACTCAGACCACTAGATCAAGAGTCTTAAGTTCTACTGACTGAGCCAGCCAGGTGCCCCAGTTTTGTTCCTAATCTTATAGAAAAAACTTTCAACCTTTCACTCTTGAGGATAATGTTAGCTGAAAGCTTGTAAAATATGACCTTATTTATATTGAGGTACATTCCTTCTATACCTAATTTATTATGAGTTTTTATCATGAAAGGATGTTGAATTTTGTCAAATGCTTTTATTGCATTTGTTGAGCTGATCATAGAATTTTTATCCTTTAATCTGCTAATGTGGTGTTTCACATTTGCTGATTTGAGTATATAGCCTATCCTTGCATCCCAGGGATAAATCCCACTTGATCATGGTACATGACTCTTAATGTGCAGCTGAATATGGTTTGTTAGTGTTTTGTTGAGGATTTTTGCATGTATGTTAATCAGGGATATTGGCCTGCAGTATTCTTTTCTTGTAGTGTTCTTGTCTGGTTTTGGTATCAGGGGAAGGCTGGCCTCATAAAATGATTTTAGGAGTGTTCCTTCATCTTCAATTTCGGGGATGGGTTTGGGAAAGATTTATATTAATTCTTCTTAATAGAATTCACCAGTGAAGGATTCATCTATCTGGTCCTGGGCTTTTCTCTTTTGGGAGGTTTTTTTTATTACTAATTTGATGTTCTAACTAGTTATAGGTCTATTCAGATTTTCTATTTCTTCATGATTCAGTCTTGGTAGGTTGCATGTTTCTAGGAATTTACCCATATCTTCTAGATTATCCAATTTGTTGATATATAATTATTTATTGTGGTCTCTTATGATCCTTTGTATTTGTGTGGTATCAGTTGTAATGTCTTTTTTTAATTTCTTTTTATAGATTTTATTTACTTGATAGAGAGAAGACACAAGTAGGCAGAGTGGGAGACAGAGCAGCAGGCAGAAGGAGAGAGAGCAGAGAGCCCAATGCAGGGCTCAATCCCAGAACCCTGGGATCATGACCCGAGCTGAAGGCAGACACCCAACTGACGGAGCCACCCAGGCACCCCTTCTTTTTCATTTCTGATTTTATTTTCCAGTAAAAAACAACTGTTTCCATTGCTGCACAAATTTACATCCCTACCATCAATGTACTATGGTTCCCTTTTTTCCACATCCTCACCAACACTTGTTTTTTGTTTTTTTGGTAATAGCCAAACTGACAGATATGAGGTGACATCTCATTGTTGTTTTGATTTGCATTTTTTTGATGATGAGTGAGGTTGAACATTTTTTCATGTGCCTGTTGGCCGTCTGTATATCTTTTTTGGAAAAATGTCTATTCGCATCCTCTACTTATTTTTAAATTGGGTTTTTAAAATATTAAGTTGCATGAATTTTTCATATATTTTGGAGATAGATAGATATCATCTTCTTGGATGTGTGATTTGCAAATACCTCCTCTGATTCAGTAGGTTGACTTTCATTTTGTGAATGGTTTGCTTTGCTGTGCAAAAGCTTTCTAGTTTGATATAATCCCATTTCTTTATTTTAGTTTTTGTTGTCCTTGCCTAAGGAGATTGGTACAAAAAATATTGCTAAGACTGACATCCAAGAGCTTAGGATCTATGTTTTTTAGAGGAGTTTTATGGTTTCAAGTCTTATATTCAAGTCAGACTCAATAATTTCAATTGCCTTATCTTTAAGTATCTGATCCTTCCTTCTACCTTCTCAAGTTTGTTGTTGAATTCTCCCAGTGAATTTTTTCATTTAAATTATTATATTTTTGGCATGGGGCACCTGAGTGGCTCAGTCAGTTAAGCGTCTGACTCTTGGTTTTGGCTCAGGTCATGATCTCAGGGTCCTGAGATCAACCCCGTGTTGGGTTCCATGCTTCCTTTTCCTCTCTCTCTGTCCCTCCTCTCTCTCTCTGTCAAATAAATAAAATCTTTAAAAATTAAATTATTATATTTTTGGATCTAGAATTTCTGTTTGGTTCATTTTTAATAATTTGTATCTCTTTATTGGTAGTCTCATTTTGTTCATATATTGTTTTTGAGATTTCCCTTAGTTCTTTGCTCATGGTTTCCTTCAGCTCTTTGAATCTATTTAAGAGAGGTAATTTAAAGTCTTCATCTAAAAAAAAGTCTTCATCTAGGGATGCCTGGGTGGCTCAGCGGTTGAACATCTACCTTTGGCTCAGGGTGTGATCCTGGAGTCCCAGGATCGAGTCCCATGTCAGGCTCCCTGCATGGAGCCTGCTTCTCCCTCTGCCTGTGTCTCTGCCTTTCTCTCTCTGTGTCTCTCATGAATGAATAAATAAAATCTTAAAAAAAAAAAGAGTCTTCATCTAGTATGTCCAATGTGTGGGCTTCCTTATGTATGGTTTCTGTCAAATACTTTTTCTTCTGTGAATGGGCTATATTTTCCTTTTTTTTTTTTTTTTAATATGTCTTGTAATTCTTTTGGGTGGGAGAACTTGACATCTGAGTATTATAATGTGGTATCTGTGGAAATCTGATTCTTTCATTCCTTAGGGGCTGCAGATATTTATTTGTTAAGGGCTGCAGCCATGTGTTTTGACTTTTCCAAGCAATTTTTGCCAGGTGTATATTCTTTATTGTGTGTGGTCACTGAGGTTTCTGTTCTGCTGTCTCTGCAGTTAGCCAGTGGCCTGACAAAGGTTTCTCTATCTATCTCCTACTAAAAGTGTTCTGTCCCTTTTAATATTGTGATTTATGCCACTGTGGAAGCAAAGGCAGGCATCTGCCCCTGTCCCACAGGGAACCATCAGACCAATCAAAATGCACAATCACCAATTTCTGAAGGACAAGATCCTCTGCTACCAGCCAGATACTCCAGAAATGTGGGCCACTTTCCCTAGAGCATTAGCTAGTAGCTATTTGATGCATGGTGCTCTCTTATGAAAGATCAAGCAAACTATCCCTTCATGAAGCACTCCCCTGATTGCTATGATTATCTAATCAAGTTCCAGAGTTCTGAAATATATACTTCCAATTGCTCTTTCCAGCTCAATGGTTGCTTCAGTGGAGGGACCAACCCTAGAGCTTCTTACTCTGCCATTTTGCATGCTGTCATTCCTGTAGTTTAGTTTTTAACATTTTATTTATTTTTTATTTTATTTTTATTTTTTTAGTTTTTAACATTTTAAATCTTTTATCCATTTGGAATTTATGCTGGTGTATGGTGCATTACTAGGTCGTGACTTAGAATCTATGTTTAAAACCAGATTGGGACCTCAGAGTTGTGACTATCAGGTTAGGACTGGAAAATACATCTAGTTTCCAGAATGCTGAACCCAGCACCATGCCCCCTCATGCCCAGGCTTATCCCAGATTTTTCAAGGACAGAAATCTCTCCTTGTATGGGGATAGGGGGATGTGAAGAGGATAAGAATTGGGAGGAATACAGTCAGGGCAGGGTAGGCCAAGTACAAGATAGTGACAGGAAAATTATGCCCATGATAGCAGTGTTTTTGTGGGATGCAGAGGGGGGTGGGGATTGGATATGGGCATATTGTTGGATGGTGATGAGGATGTGGTGTTTTATCCCAAGGCCCACTGAGTAGAGGGACTGGAATCTGAGTGAATTAAAGGGTAGATAATTGATCTCTTGAGCCTGAGGTTTTACCACCGGCTGAGACCTAAGCAGGGCAGGGAGTGCCTCAGCTGGCAAGAGGCTGGAATTCTTGGACAGGACAGGGCAAAAACAAGGAGATAAGATTTCTTGGGTCTTTTACCTGGTCTGTTGGTAGATCCTGGCAGCAGAAAGCTTTTAATTCCCATATCTTCAATCTCTCCTTCCCCACCTACCTACCTTCTATGGAAGTGATTAAGTAAGGAGTGAGCAGCCCATTTTTGAAGAGTTTCCAGAGAGGTAGGATAACATGGGTCTGGGTGGGTGGGGGTGGGGGCATGTAGATGATTCCAGAGTCATGTCATATTAGATTGTTTACACTGTTTCCAAATTTGGCTGTACTTCAGAATCACATGAGGAGCCCATTAAAAATACAGAATTAGAGGCACCATCTCAGACCATCTTTATATATATATATATATATATATATATATATATATATATATATACACACACACACACACATATATATATGTATTTATTTGAGAGATAGAGAAAGAGAGAGAGAAAGAATGAGAGAGAAAGAACAGGGGGAGGAGCAGAGAGAGAGGGACAAGCAGACTCTGTGCTGAACTTGAAGCCTGACCCGGGGCTCGGTCCTATGACACTGAGATCACAACCCAAATCAAAATCAAGAATTTGACGTCCAACCAACTGAGCCATTCAGGAGCCCCCCACCCGACCATCTTAAATAGAATCTTAGAATACAGCCAAAGGATCTATATATATTTTTAAGGTCTCTAGGTACTTTCAAACATTTGGTGGAGTGTGGCTAGGAGAGCCACCTGGGCCTATTTTGCTCCCCATCCCAAACTCCAGAAGGGCACAGAGCCTGTAGTAGGTAACAAAGATGGTCTGGGGGAAGAAGAAGCTAGAAGGATACACCCCCAACCTTCCTGAGGGAGGGGACTTTCTGGCCTGGCACAACATATAGAAAAAGGGAGAGCATGGCTGGGAAGAGTTGGGGACTATGCTATTTCCTCTCCAAAAATCTCAGGTTCCCTCTATCTCCCAAGACATCCTGTCTCCTTCCCCTTGTTTATGCCATCATGTGGGGAAGCTCTTGTTTGTCAGATGGTGTCCACAACCCCCTTAATTTAGGTCCCTTACTTGATTGACTTTCTTCCACTCAGGAGGCTTTTCCTAGGATCTACTATAAATCCCTAAATCTGAACTTGAGCTTATAGTGGTAGATCAGCTATAGGGAGATGTTTTATCCTGGAGATGTTGGGGCCGCCATGCTTATTCCTGGGACTTAGAACCTAAGTCAGGGGCCCTGAGAAAAGCAAGGGAAAGAGTAGAGGCTTTGCTGGAGGTAGGTATTTGGCTGGACAAAAAGCCAGAATTGGAAAAAGCTATTCTCAGAGCAGGAAAGTGACAAGTCTCTGCCACACGCTAGGTCGCAGGTGACTGAGCCTATGAGGTGGAGGTGGGAGGCATAGCAGGGAGGCAGTGAGGGATTCTGGAAGGTAGTGGAACCCAGGTATACATACATCCACAGAGGAGGGGTTGAGGTAATGGAAGGAGTTATTTTCCTTTTCAAGTCAGCCACACAGGCATTCCTTTGCACTCAGCTGCTGGCCTGGGCTAATCCTACCCAGAGTCCCACTTGAACCCTAAGCTTACTGTGGGGGCCTGGAGCTTGCAGCCCTGAACCAAGCCCTTCTTTTGTTCCTCAGGATAGGCTGGAATGTAGACGTTGGGGAAGGGAAGACAGAGACTTGGATGGCTTTTGGTCTAACAAGGGTCAAATGGCCTGGGTACCGTGGTGCGGGTTCCCAGCTGAACACTGAGCACTTCAGGGACATCCTGCCCTGATGACTATGTAGGTGTTACTGAAGGAGCTATGAGTTCCTGGAGGGCAGGTGTCCCATACTGTCATAAGTATGTGATATTTGTACGTCTAGTGCAGGTACAGGTGTAGCTATCTAGGGTTAAGGTAACTGTGCTTAGAATAGCATTGATGTAGTGGTTACAGATTGGAGGTAGACAGTGGTAAGCATAAGGCAAAGTAAAGATTTTGGGGTAATTGCCACCAGCATTCCCTTGAAAGGGTGTGTCCGTCTGCTTTATTCTTCCCTTAGCGTCTGTGGCTGCTGAGGCTGGGGGGTCAGGACCCTGCAGTAAACTGAGGACACTCCTGGGGATGAAGATGGGTGTATAGGTGAGGGATGGGGCTGCTGAAGAGGGCAGTTGACTACTTGCTGACCTTGTCATTTCTTTGAAAGCCCACGGCCAATTTGTTGAGACCAGGGGTATGCATGTGAGTCCAGGACTATCCTTAGTTAAGGACAAGTATGGGACAGGAATTAGAAACCAGAGTTTAGAGGAAGGAAAGATAAGCCTGGTTTAAGGTGGCCTAGGGGGCTTTATGGAGGAGAGCAACTTTGGGGGATGAATTTGGACCGCATTTGTGTTTGTCGGTCTGTATCTGTTTGCAAGGGTGAAACCTGTGTTTGTGTCTGCCTGTGTGCTGTGGCAGTGTCTGCTCCAGCATGTCTGACTCAGGGTGTTCTTGAGTCTATGCAGGTGTGTTTCCTGGGCATGTCTCTGGGCACTATTCTGAATTAGTTTTGGAGTGGCCTCATTGAATTTGTGTCTTTGTGTTTGTGTATCTGTGTGGCTGGATATCTGTGTCCATGTGTCTCTATGTGTGGGATTCGGCTCTGGCCTCTCACTTTACCCTGCCCCTCTCCCCTGACACTCCCCAGCTGCCAGCATCATTTACCGCCAGGAATGGCTTCCATTCCCTTCCCGCTGTCTGGATTCCCACGGGTCCAGCTGCCTGCCCAGGGTCCTGCCCCTGTGGCCTCTGTAGCAGGCTTGACCTTGGGAGCGATACACTCTGGAAAGCCCCCAGTATGCTCCTTGCCTGGCCACAGACCCAGAGAAGCTACCGTGGAGAAGAGGGTGAGGCGGGAAAAGGCAGGCAGTTGGCAGCACTCGCCCCTCCTTCTGGAAATGGAGATCTCCCTCTGGCCCCTTCCCAGGCCCCCTTTCCCTCCCCATGCTCTCATCCAGACCAAGTATTCAGGGTTCTGGCCTCGCTGTCTCTGGGGATAGGAATGAACAGTCCCTCTGCAGACCCAGCCAGACCTAAAGGGATCTGGTCCTCTGTGTCCCCCAGCACCTTACATTGTGTTCATTCCTCATATCCCACCTAAAGTCCGGGCTGTCTTCCCTTCTTTCTTCTCCCTGCATCGGACACAGCAACCATTCTTGTTCTTCATTCTGTGACAGCCCTGGCCTCTGCCATGGGCCTCTGAGCCCAGTGGAACATTAGGCTTTGGATGGCTGGGAAAGAGAAGAAGCCCAGCCCACTCTCACATGGTGCAGGAAGTAGCATCTGTGGGGTTTATTCCTGTTCTCATTCTGAGTTCACTGCCTTCCCTGGATGGGCCGTGGTAAGCAGGTATGGAAATGAAGCAGTCATGGTCTCTATCCTCTAGGACTCAATGTTTGACAGGAGAAGTGATTTTGTGGAGAAGCCACTCTCCTGCACTGCAGTGGTCAGTTGCCTGAAATTCCCTTCATAGAATTCTCAGGTGCCCTCTGCAGAGATTAAGGGAAGGGGTCCATGGGGTCCATGGGTTCCCCATGACACGTTACCTCAGAGCGCCAGAGGTGAACTCCAGGGTTCCCTAGCAAGCACTGATATATTCCTAGCATCTACCACCAATTCTGGAGTAGTAAATGCTTGAGTTTCTGTAAAAATTCTGATTTTTACCTCTCTTGAGCCTAGGAAAACTGGAGGGTGAGGGTTGTGCTAGGGTTCTGAGATGGGATGAACAAGGCTTCATCCCTCAACAGCATCCTACATGAGTCACGGGCTCTGACCCCTGTCTTCTCTCAGCTCTTGACTTTGCTGAAAACTGAGAATCCTGAAGGTGTTTGTTCCAGCTCATCTTTATGCCCTCAACCCTTTGTTGTAAGACCTTGGTCAGCACTATGAACTCACACTGCTCTGGGACAGGTAGGACCTGCTCCACCTAAGTCAGGATGTGTGCACGTTAACCTTGGCTTCCCACATGATGCTGCTGTGACCTTTTCTGGATTATTCCCTTCACGCTGAGTCCCCCCTCTTGTCTCCTTGCTCTATGGCTGTTTGCCCAACTCCCACTAGGCAGGGAGGATGTGCCTGTCACAAGACCTCCTGTGATCTCTGGGAATGCTTTAGGAAAACACCTGGAGGTTTTTGGCTCAGCAGGCTTGGGCTTTGTGCCTTCTTACCCTGAAGGCCACAGCAGGGCCTGGGCCCCCCATCCTTTAGGCACAGAGTGTTTCTTCCCATCCTGGTTTTTCTGCATCCTGCTAACAGTGGACACATTGGATCATATCAGTGGAAGAGAGTCCTACCACCACCTCTTGGTTTGAAGGGATGTTGAGTCATCCTGGATTTCCTTAGGAATTAGTAAGATGGAGTTGTCCCATCTCCCCTCATACCATGTCATAGGAAAACTACAGCCCTTCCTGTATTTCCTCTAGCTCTTGGCTCCTGTGAGCTAGGTCAGAATGTGGGAATGCAGAGATGCTACCTTTTGAGAGATACAAAGTGTCCAAAACAGAGATTCTTTCCATCCACTCAGGGCAGCCTCTGTCTTTTTGACTTCCAGTTCTCTCCTTCTACCTCCAAAGCACCCTAGTCCCTGAGTGAACACCAGTATACCACACCTGCCCTATTTCTCTGTCTCAAGCCCCCTCCTCTTCTTTATGCACTATGCATTTAGATCTTTCTCTCCCATCTCTTCTACCGTGTTCCAAGAGCAACTGTTCCACACATATGATCACCAACTTCTACCACTTTTCTGCCCACCTGGGCTCACATGCTACTACTGACTTCTTGGGTCCTAAAAATAACTCATCATGATAATTTCTAGGATTCTGCTCCACCTCTGGTTTTGGCTTTCCATTTTGTCCTTCCCCCTACTTGCTATGATCCTTTCCCAGCTCCTGTTTTTCCTCTCTAGATCTTTGTCCCCACTCTCTTAACTGGGGAAATCTTTCTTCTTCTTTTTTAAAATGATTATTTATTTATTTATTTGACACAGAGAGAGAAAGAGAGCACACACAAACAGGGGGAGTGGGAGAGGGAGAAACAGGCTCCTCTCTGAGCAGGGAGTCTGACTTGGGGCTTGATCCCAGGACCCTGAGATCATGGCCTGAGCTGAAGGCAGATGCTTAACTGACTGAGCCACCCAGGTGCCCCTCTTCTGTTGACATACAAAGTCCTTCCTCATTAATGTCTTCTCTCTTTATTTACCACCAGTGCAGTGTCTGTGCTTAGTCAAGGCCAACCCCTCTTCTTGGGTACTCTCACTTACTTGTCAACTTATTCCTCTCCATTGGATCTTTTCCATCAATATCCAACATGCTATGTCTCCTACTTTTAAAAATCTTGCTCTGTTCTACGCCCTCATTTTCTGCCTGTCTGTGGAACAGAATCCCTTGAAACCATTGATTATACTTTCTATCACTAGTTGCTCCTCCATTCTCTCTTAAATCCACTCCAATCACACCTTCATCTCCACTACTCACCTGAGTCTGTCCCCAAGGCATAAATGATCTCTATGTTGCTAACGTATCATCTCTGAGTCATCTTAATTGGCTGATTGGCAACTTTTAATGCAGTTGCTCACTTTCTCTTTACAATATTTGTTCTTGGCTTCCAGTATATTATACTCTTCTGCTTTTCTTCCTACCTCAGGGGCTACTACTTCACAGTCTCTGCTTATTGATTCCTGCATTCCACACCCCCCCTCCACCCCCCACCTTTCTGCCTTTGATTTGTTAATGTTAGAGTGTATCAGAGCCCAGTCCTTAGATCTCTTTATTTACACTCATTCTCTTGGTGATCCTATCCAATCTCATGGTTTTACATCTACCTGTCTATTATCTATCTATCTATCTATCTATCTATCTATCTATCTATCTATCTAATCATCCATAGCCAGGACCCTCCCTGAGGACCATCAGGCTTTTTTATTGAGAACAGAGTGTTGAGGTATGGTCTCAGTAAGAAGCTGAGAAATAAGTTATGATGCTACTGTACTAATCTTAGCAGCAGACAGAGAAAGAAGTGGTCATGTTCTCAATTCATTTTGTAGGTGGAGATAGCATGATTATATTGCTGGATCAGATATGGACTATTAGGGAAAAAAAGGTCAAAGATGACATAATTTTTGTCCTAAGAAAATGGTAAAATGGAGTTGCCACTGACATGGTAATAACTGTGATAGAAGCATGTTATGTATGTGTGATTATGTGATAGTGATGGGTGAGGAATCAGTTGTTCACTTTTATATATTTTGAGATGAATATTGGACTCCTAAGCATATATTTTGATTAGACAATTTCGGCATGTGAGACTCTATCCCATGAGATCATGAGCTCCATTGTATAAGTCCTCATATATTTTTATTGTTGAACATAAGATGCTTTTCAAAGTCATTCTTATTCTTATCCTTCTTAGGGGTCCTATCAGCTGAGTTCTTCCTCCTGTGACAGGATCCCCCATTCCATAGAATTCATCATATAATGTAGTGATTTGTCTATTCTCCAGGTTCAGACTTTTATTTCAAGTACTATTTAGATACTACTCTGGACCAGCCACTATTCTAAGCCCTGGGGATATGAGCCATTATTTAAATTATTCTGACAAGAATGGAAGAGAAACTGAATATAAACAGGGGCAGTAAAAAAGAGGAAAAGAGCAAAGTTGAGAGATATCAAGATTACAACTCAGTGACTAACTTCATATTTGGGCTAAGCAAAAAAACGTACTTCCAGTAATACCATTACCAGACATTGGTTCAAGTTTGGTAGGGTAGAGGGTAAGTGTTCTGATTTTGAATTAATTTGCATTGCTTTTGGATAACAAAGCTCAACCCATTGTTCCTTATCACTCTATGGGCAAGCAGAATGAAACTCAGATGTAATCACCTACTTTCCCCCAAAGCATTTGAACCTTGAGTTGACTTCCTGGCTCCAAACTCTTTTGAGTGCACAGTAAATTGGTTTTGTTCCCTTATCATACCCTGGTCAGGAACATGTCAGCCTCTGTCTCAGGTACTCAGACGTCCATCGACATGCTCCCACTCCCTGATTCTCTCCCTGCCAGCCCTTGGGAGTGGGGGACAAGCCCCTCTTCATGGCCTACTGTGATCTCTATTCCAAAAGTCACTCATTCCACGCAGCTGGCAGGCAGTGGAGGCAAGCTTTGGGCAAGAGAGTTACAGCAGCCTCGCAGATGAATTCTCCAGAAAGATCTTGCCAATTACTAACAGGGAGCCAAGGAGGGGGGATTCTATCATTTTCTTTTGATATCCTGTCATATTAGCTACCTGCTTTGATAAACACAAAGTACTTCCTCAAGGTTGGAGCACTGTGGCACTCCTCTAAAACCCTCCCCTGCAGACTGTGGGCCTTTACAGGAGTCATCAGTGAATTCTGCCTGTGGGATTCCTGGCCATTCCTTCTTGTCACTACTATCCTCCTCACGTCCACATTGCTCCTCTGGGCCCAAGGACACCAATGGAAAGCCATGATAGAATTCAAGCCTGACCTTTACGTAGCTTACCTTCCTTCTCTGCTCAAGCCCCTTTATCCACAGTCCAGCGTAGGCTGAGAGGAGTTGTGTGGAAGGCTGACCCAGCTTAAGTGTGGGTTAGAGCTCCTTCTCTAGTTGGGAAGGACATTTTAGCCTCCCCTCATGCCTTCCCTTAACACAGCACAGTGGAGAGAAGGAGACAGACAGTTCTTTGCTTAGAGATATAGGATGTATTTTGGGTGGCACTCTGCCCCACCTGTACATTAATGAAAATGACAGTAGCAGCCCTCTTCAAGGGACACAGATGTTGGGGAGCCTACAAAGTCTTTTGATTGTATTGAGTCTTCTTGAGCAGACCGTTTCCCTCTGGGGTGAGAGTTGAGACCTAGGGTGCATTCTCTGGTTGGGTAACACAAGCCACTTGAGGACAGTGCTGAGGGCAGTGGCGGGGGTGGTCCAGGACTGAGGCAGAATGGAGTTGGTGAGAATGGGAGTGGTGCCGGAGCTTACTGTCTGGGGAATGGGGTCCATCCAAGAAAGCCAGGTCCAACTGCTTCTCAGTGGGGGAAGATTGGGCCTTGGAGTCCCCTCTTGTCTTCTCAGTGTTGATTTGCTCCACCGGACTTTTGGCTGGAGCCAGGCTCTTTTGTACACTTTCTTTTCTGGGGTTGGCCACCTTCCCAGCTATAGAGAACATGGATTCCTTATGCCCTTTGCCTTTCATCTTGGAGTTAAAACAGTACAGGAAGGGTTTCATCCTACTTCTCAAGCCTGCTTCTGGAAGGCTGGGCCTCTTGTGAGTATGGACTGGCATCTCCTGTCCCTGCAAAACCTGACCTTTCAAAGTTTGGCCCTGCAAAGGCTTAGCCTGAATGAGTTGGCCCAGGAAAGGCTGGCCCTGTGATGCCTGGGGCACCATAGGCTGGACATTCTTAGGAATCCTTGCTGGCTTGAGGATGACATTGAGCTTGGTTTGACTGTCGTGCAGGTCATTCTTCTCAGAAACTTTAACCCCAGGGATTCCTGGAGATGGCTCTGGAAGCTTAATCTGAGGGTGATGCCGGGTATTGTGTTCAAAGGGAGCAGCAAGATGAAAATTATGGCTCTTTCGCTGGGGGGTGCGGGGTGCCCTATTCAGAAGTATCCCTTTTGGCCTCTGGGCTTCATCGGGGTCGCTTATTTCTCTTGTAAAGGAGCATGCAAACCCTGCATCCCCTTCCCCATGGTCTCCTGCCAATTTGGGTTTCCCTGGGTCCTCTCTCTTTTCTGCCAGCATGGGGACCTGGGCGGAGTCCTTGCTCTTGCCAGGGCTTTGGGGCTAAGGGCTCCAGGGCTCCTCCAGGCTGGGGCTGTTCGCACTGGCTTCCAGGTGAACACAGAGCACCTGGGCCTCCTTCATGTCTCCGCTGGGCGGTGAGATCTTGGAGGCCCAGTGGGCAGAGCCATGAGGTACTGCTCTTGAACTAGGCTGCTTCTGGTTCTGCTGCACTGCCTTTAACTCAATGGCCAGCTGTTCTTTCAGGTGAAGCCATTCTGGATCTGGGGCACGAGGAGCATCTGGTGGGATGGGGAGATCCTGGAGCAGTGTTTTTCCTTGATTGTTTAGATTCCTGAGAGACTCCTGTGTGGATGTGTTGTCTGGGGTTGCCCCAGTTTGTTCTCTGGACTCCCTTGCCTTTATGGGAATTCCCAGTTGTATCTCTAGGATCTTCTTTCTTAGATGGAAATTTAGTTTGGCTAAGATGGGTTTTTTGAGTGTGTAAAGCTCAGAGGCCTCTGCCTGGCTTTCTAGAGGCACCTCCTCGATCATTTGTTCCACCTGTTCTTCCACCTGGCGCTCCTCTGCAGTGTCTGCACAAGTCTTGTTGGCATCTTGAAAGCATGGCCCAGGACTCAGGCACTGCTCTTCAGATGAGATCATCTGAGTCAGAGGTTCAGTAGGGAATTCGCCAGGTCCAGGCACCATTCCTGTGATTATAGCTTGGGTAGAGATTGCCGGTGCCATGGCCCTAGAGAGAGCCACATAATAAAGAGCAGGCAGCCCTGACAAGAAGGCAAGGTACTTGTGCCTCAGAGTCGTCTCCAGTTTCTCAATGGCTCCCTCGGACAGGGCTTGGGGCAGCTTAATGTGTTCAGTGACAGGGTCTGGTGGGGCTTGTTGCTGTTGATCAAGGGCCGTTGGTATCCAGGCCCCAGCTTTCTGTTGTAGGGCAGGGTCAGTTGTGGCCTGTAGCTCCAAGGGCTTGCTTTCTGGGATGCAGGTGAAGGGAGCCACTTGCAGGCCCCCAGGAATTATGCACTGCCAAGAGCTACATACACAAGCAGGGACCTTGCCCTGGTGAATCTGCCCACATTTGGAGTTGATGTGGCTCTGCAATATTGCCTTAGCCTGGTCAAACAAGTGTGGCATGGGGACTGGTACTTGGTCTGTGACTGGAGAGAATGGGTCACCGGCCCCAGGTGCCTCTAGGGCTGTAGGTTGGGGAGCATGCACATTGGCTAGGGCTGTGCTGCTCCAGGACAGAGTTGACTGTCAGTGGGGGACAGGAGCAGTTGGATGGACTCCTGGATCTTCTGGGGCAGGCCCCAGCGATGGTGAATCAACTGCCGCTGGAGTTCGAATTTCTAGACTACTTTGCATCTAAAGATGGACATATGAATGAGGTCTGACTAATAAGATATTTGAGGAAATTTGCCAGGGGTCTTTTGAGGAAGAATTTGTGTTCCAATTAAAGAGACAGGAAGTGAGAACTTGCTTCTAGCTCTCCAACCCATGAATAAGAATAAGAAGTGCAAATGTAATGTTTACATATATATATATATTTTATACATATATATTTTTTTAATTTAAAGTTTTTTATTGATTTATTTGAGAGAGAGAGAGAGAGAGAGAGAGAGCTCGCGAGCACAGGCTCCCCACTGAGCAGGAGCCCAATGTGGGGCTTGATCCCAGTACTCTGAGATCTTGACCTGAACAAAAGACAGATGCTTAACCAACTGAGTCACCTAGGTGTCCCTGTGATGTTTATATCTAGTGCTGCCCTCTTGTGATCCTCAGTTGACACATCTAGGATAAAATATCAGCATTTGAGGATGATGGAGAAGAATGGACAATGGTTGGATGGTTGATGGCATCCATAAACTCTCAAAGGAACCCTGGAATCTCCTGGGCTGGACTATATTTTCTGAGCCAGAGCACTTACATTTTTTTCCAACTACCTTTCATTGTCATGTACTGTAGTTCTGGGTATTCTTAGTTTCACCTAAGATGCAGTCTTTCTTTCTTTTCTTTCTTTCTTTCTTTCTTTCTTTCTTTCTTTCTTTCTTTCTTTCTTTCTTTCTTTCTTTCTCTTTCTTTCTTTCTTTCTTTCTTTCTTTCTTTCTTTATTTCTTTCTTTCTTTCTTTCTTCTTTCTTTCTTCTTTCTTTTCTTTTCCTTCTAGATTTTATATATTTATTCATGAGAGACACAGAGAGAGGCAGAGACATAGACAGAGGGAGAAGCAGACTCCCCACAAGGAGCCCGATGTGGGACTCAATCCCAGAACTCCTCACAGGGAGCCTGATGCAGGACTCAGTCCCTGGTTTGGGATCACATCCTGAGCTGAAAGAGACAGTCAACCACTGAGCCACCCAGGAGCCCCAAGATACAGTTTTCAACTCTGTTTTCCTTGTTTTGAGGTGATTTTCTAGAAGAAAATCTTTCTCAGAATGAAAAAAAAGTTTGATTATGGAATGCATTAGGAAAGATGTGGAGAAAAAGCTTTATTACAGACTTCTGGTTGGAGCATAAGAAAGAACACTTCTGGAGTGTAATTAGGGATAGGAAATGTAAAATGCGCATAGCCCTTGACCTAAAATTTCCTATTCTACGGATTTATCTAATAGATAAACCCACAAAGACTTATGTGCAAAGATGTTTACTGCATCATTATTTGTAATAGTAAAAGAACATGAAAACAATGTAACCATGAGGCTGGTTAATTAAATTACGATTTAGCCACATAATGGAACATTATGCAACCATTAAAAGGTTGAGATCAATATCTATGCTCTTGCATATAAGTGAAATAAGTGTATAAATTGTCCTCTCATTTTTGTAAAAAAAAGTATGAGGAACACACAAATATATATATATATATATATATATATATATATATATATATATTTCATATATGGTGGAATTGTTTTTTTTTTAAGATTTGTTTATTTATTTATTCATGATAGACACACACACACACAGAGAGGCAGAGACACAGGAGGAGGGAGAAGCAGGCTCCATGCCAGGAGCCTGATGCGGGACTTGATCCCAGGACTCCGGGATCACGCCCTGGGCCAAAGGCAGGTGCTAAACTGCTGAGCCACCAGGGATCCCATATGGTGGAATTGTTAAGGACCATCTTGGGAGGCTGGGTACCAGACAGGCAGATGAAATCTCTCTGTTCTCCAATAGATTGTTACAGGGTACACTGTTTCTGTATTCCCTGTCCAGAGATGTCCTGCATGGCTAAGTGACCGTTGGGCCGGCTCTGTAATGTACCACCTTATATTTGCTTTTCATCTTTTCCTATCTTTCAATTTAATAAATATAGAAGAAAATCTCACCTGGACAAAAGTAGATGAAAGTCCCCAAAACACTTGCCCTACAGGGATGCCTGGGTGACTCAGTGGTTAAGTGTCTGCCTTCAGCTCAGGGCATAATCCCGGAGTCCCAGAATTGAGTTCTGCATCGGGCTCCCTGCATGGATCTTGCTTCTACCTCTGCCTATGTCTCTGCCTCTCTCTCTCTGTGTCTCTCATGAATAAATAAATAAAATCCTTAAAAAAAAAAAACCCAAAACAACTGCCCACAAATCCAGAATCAGAACAACAAACTTGGGAGAGTGGGCTGTGGGAAAGTAGGGGGAGGAAACCAAATGACTTTGAACCCTGCCCCATGCCCTAGTTCTGGAGCACCTCTCTCCTTACTCTCTGTATTTCCACATAATAGACGCCTCTGTGCAAACCAGGAACATTGCTGCAGGTCCTCCAACAAAAAGCTGTGTTTTAGCTGACTTCTGGTTGTCACAACCATCACAGGGGGAAAAAATGACCACTAACTACATCAATGAATATGGTAGATCTACTCTTTTTTGTGTGTGTAGGGTGAAAAATTATGTGCTTTATTTACACAAATTTGTATTGAACACTTACATTTTAAGTCACACTTTAACATGACAATTACCTATAATAAAGGCATGCTTCATGAAAATGTACAATTTGGATATCAAGCTGCCTATTTTGTAAATAAAGTTTTATTGGAACATAGTCATGTCCATTTGTCTATGGTTGGTTTCTCAGTACAATGGCTGAGTTGGGTAGTTGCAACAGATGTCTGCTAGTCTAAGATATTTACCATCTAAAAATCTGGCTTCCAACAGCATGGTAGTTAAAAGGTACCTGTAAGAAACAGTTTCAGTAACAATATATTCTCTCATTTGTATTGCACATTTTCCTCAAGCCCTTGTGCAGATATACACCTTACCCTCAAAGATTTTTTATCTTAGGTACAAATGCTATAAAACTTTTAAGTTTTCCTTTATCAAAAATTATAAATCTTTTATAAACATTTTAATCCTATATGGCATTGCATTACTACAAAGTAGTAAACTGTAAAACACCTTTAGGTTAGCACAAGTTTTTATACTGAAAAAGGGACACAATTTAATACAGAATGGGAAAAGCTGAATTTTGAACCAGAAGGGGTAAAACCCCTCTAGAGTATCCATTTGGGAGGACTATTTACAACCAAACTAAACCCTAAAGTTGACATTGGCTTTCTGCTATTAACTCTCTAGATAACTGCCGAAAGATTTTTAGGCTGTTTAGCCATTCCTAGTCATCTGCATCTATCCCTTGGAAATATGAAGACCACAAATTGATTTAACCACCTGGGATTTGGGAAGGACTCATAACATTAGCCATCATTCTCATGTCCGAGAAAATCCCTCGAGTATCCTAGGATGTCTTTTTATATTTACAGCTCTTCTTAAGTTTGGGCAAAGAATTTGTATTGCGGTATGCGTCCAGTAGAGATGCCTAATAAATAATTGCCCCTTCTCCTTTGGGAGATGGCTTGTCCCCTCCTTGCTCTTTCCCTGTTTCTCCCAAACAACCTTAATTCTAAGCTGGCAAAAGTACCCAAGATTAGGGGCTGGAGACAATACTGGGCCTTTGGGCAGTCAGTGGGGAGCAAAAGTACAGTCAGATTCCTGATTCTGAGAATTATATGACTTCACTGGATAATAAACAGGCTTGGGATTTTGAAGAACCAATAAACTACCTGCTTTATTAGAGTGAGAAAGGCATAATGCTTAATCATGGAGCTGGAAGTTTAATTTATGTTCAAGGTAAAATCTATCACAAAATTAGCTTGCTTATGACCAACCATAAATTGAGTTGCAACACAGATCTGTGCTGTTCATCAGAAGATTCTTAGTAATTGTTTTCTCATAAGAAGAATAACTACTTTTCTCCAAAGCGGTGTTTTTCAACCTTGGTGATTTTTCACCAAATAATATGCCAAAATCTGTGACTGTTTCATCCAATGAAAAATAAAGATGATTTAAATTTATCTCTATAATATGCTACTTTTAGTCACTTCCCTTCAGATGTTCTTGGCTGTGTGGGAGAGAAAGGGGTAGAGTTACAGCATCTATGCTAGAAATTGTGCACTGGAGCATACTGATCATTTGAAAATCATTTGTCAAATGTATTGGGGCAGAAAAAAAGGTTGAGAGCCACTTCTCTAAACACGTCCTGCGCAAATCAGGTAATCTTTGGCATAGACCATTCCTAGTAGATGGAGGAAGGGATATCAAATGTCAAAGTGTCCTTATTTCTTTTTTTCTCTCTCCCCTCTTTCTTTCTTTAAAATTTTTTTGATTATATATATATATATATACCCATAACATACTACTCATAATCACCTGCTCCACCAGTCAGACAGGTGTTGAATAGGAAGACATGCCTTAAGTACAACTTGACAGGAAAACTTTAACACAGGGGCAGAGGAGACAGGCCATCTCCTAAATAGCAGGCTTAGGCAGAAGCTAGTACTATTGCTGGATGGATGCTGAAGAGTAGGGTGGGTGTACTGAGCACACTGAAGCAGAGGAGGGATTAGAGCAAAGAGCTGATAACTGACAGACTTCGAGGACTCATAGCAGAGTGAGAGGGCAGGAAGAAGCTAAAATAGGCTGAATGTCAGGTCTCCATAGCTAAGGTATTATTAATTCTGATCAGACCTCCTATTCTTGCCCCCTCATACCTGGCATCTTGGCTCCACAGCTACACTGGTCAAACTTGGTGAGCCATGACCAACAGGATGAGCAGAGCAGGCTACTCTATTTTCCATCCATCATTAGTTTCTTCTGCATAGGCTAGGTGGTTCACTGGGGTGTAAGAAAGAGCTGTAGGTCTTCTCTAGAGAATGAAAAACTGGTATTTAATACCTTTTGGGAAAAATGATATTTACAATGAGAAGTAGTTAGGTAGAGCACTGACGAGATAAGGTTAGGTGAAAAACCAAGCATGTCTAATTATTTGAGTATCACAAGTATAGCTGTGTAAAAATGTACCCATAAGAAAAAAGACCAGAAAGAAAGAGCCCATACTGTTTTTTTTTTTAAAGATTTATTTATTTATGATAGACACAGAGAGAGAGAGGCAGAGACACAGGAGGAGGGAGAAGCAGGCCCATGCCGGGAGCCTGACATGGGACTCGATCCTGGGACTCCAGGATCCCGCCCTGGGCTAAAGGCAGATACTAAACCACTGAGGAACCCAGGGATCCCAAGAGCCCATACTGTTGGCAGTGATTGTTAGAGAAGTAAAGTTGATAAGTATGTTATTTTCCATTTTTCTGAATATGCCACTTCTATAGTTTCAAAAAGGATGTCAAGGTAAACAATTAGGGAGCTGCCAATCCAATGACAGATTGTTTATTCAGACCATCTCTTCTGCTGAGAGCTACTAGAAAAGCCTGACAAATTTTTAAAAAATATTTGTTTGAGGCATGATCCATGAAGGCACAGACTGTGAGAAAATATTTGTAAATAACATGGATAAAGCTACAGCACATTATGCTAAGTGAAATAAGTCAGAGAAAGACAAATACCATATGATTTCATTCATGTGTGGAATTTAAGAAACAAAACAAGCATAGGGGAAAAAAGAGAGAGAGAGAGGCAAACCAAGAAATAGGCTCTTAACTATAGAGAACAAACTGAGGGTTACCAGAGGGGAGGTGGGTGGTGGGATGGGTTAAATAGGCAATGGGGATTAAGGAGTACATGTGCTGAGCACCAGGTGTTGTATGGAAGTGTTGAATCACTATATTGTATACCTGAAACTAATCTAACACTGTATGTTAACTAACTAGAATTTAAATGAAAACTTTAAAAAATCTGTTTGAAGGTAATACTAAAGCAGTGAGGAATTATGAGGCCAAGACTCAGGTGAGAAGAAAAGTTTTCAGAGGTGAGTGTGACAGTTAGTGCTGTCTTTTCCAAAACTTAAGGCTATTGTCAATGACAAGAGCCAAGAGGCTGAAAAGCTGAGCAGAAAATTTCACAGATTTATAGGATAGAGGGAACAAGGATTGGAGTCAGGGCCTGATAAGGAGAGGCTCTGGTAAACACCATAGACTTTTGATTGGGACCCACGAGGGCTCATATCAGTGAGTATGAATTGTAAAGAGACAAGCCCAGTGTCCACAAAAAACTTTGCACATGAATGTTCATAACTGTTACTCATAACAGCCAAAAGGCAGAAACAACCCAAATGCCTATAAATAGAAGAATGGATGAACAAATGTGGTATATCCATATAATAGAATATTATTCAGCCATAATAATAAATGAAATATTGATATGTGCTACAACATGGGTGAAACTTTAAAATATTCTGCTAGTGAAAGAAGCCAGTATCAAAAGACCAATGTTTTATGATTCTATTTGCATGAAATGTCCAGAGTAGGCAAATCTATAGAGACAGAGTGGATTAGTGAATGCCTAGGGTTGTAGTATATGGAAAGGTTGAGGGGGATGGTTAAAGGATATGGGGTTTCTTCTGGGGTGATGAAAGTATTCTTAAATTGAGAGTAGTGATGGTTGCCTAACTCTGAATATATTTTAAAAAACACTGAATTTTACACTTTAAGTTGGCCAATTGTATGATGTGTGAATTACGTCTCGATAAGGCTGTTACCAAAAAACCCATTAGCATGAAGGCTTTTCCCCCTAGGTCTAAGAATATTTGGGGAATTGGGATGCCTGGGTGGCTCAGTGGTTGAGCATCTGCCTTTGGCTCAGGTTGTGATCCCGGGGTCCTTGGGATTGAGTCCCACATTGGTTCCCCACAGGGAACCTGCTTCTCCCTCTGCCTATGTCTCTATCTCTCTTTGTGTGTCTCTCATGAATAAGTACATAAAATCTTAAAAAAAAAGAATATTTGGGAAATTATTTAAGACAAAGAAACAAAATACTACGTTATTTTTTAGAGACCTTATTATTATGTCTTCAAACCAAAATAGATCTTTACATTTAAGATGATTTAGGAATATTCCTCCCTAAACATGGGATGGATTTGAGCTCCTTCAATAACTTTCTTGAACTTAAAAATTCCATAATTCAAGAACAAGACTTTTTCTACCAAAGAGCAATGAATGATAATTTAATACAAATAAAATATCATGAATATACAAATAAAAAGCAGCTTGTGTCAGGAAACCTACAAAGTAGCTTAATCTTTTATTATTATTATTTTTAAAGATTTTATTATTTGAAAGAGAGAGAGAGAGAGACAGAGTGCATGAGCAGAGGGTGGGACAGAGGAGGAGGGAGAAGCAGGGTGATGAGTAGAAAGCCTGATGCAGGGCTCAATCCCAGGACCCTGGGATCATGACCTGTGCCAAAGGCAAACACTTAACCAACTGAGCCACTCAGGCACCCTTAATCTTTTATTATTGCTATATATTTATTAGGAGGCCTAAAATTTAATGTGTTGCCTTGACATCTTTGAGCCTTATGGGATTCCAAAGTTATAACTATGAGTTCAACTCTTGCCAGAAATGCCCCTCACCCAGCAGGAAAGGCCCCCTACTTTGTTAATATCCCTATCAGCTGGACTGGCTGTACCTGACTCTCCCGCAGCCTAATGGGCTTCATGCCCCTGCAGCCTGTGGAATTATTTGCCAATCACATCTTCCCATGAGAACCAACCGTCACCCCATCGTCTTGTTATTACAAAGCCTGTCTCCTAAAGGCCCTGTTTGTTCTCTCCACTCCTGAGAGCAGTGTGATGTTGCATGGTGTTTGGTGTCCTCCTTCCCTAGGCTGGGAATATATGTGATTAGTAAACTGCTGTCAATCTCATAGGTCCAGTGTGCAGTGTTGTGAGTTCAGTCACCTCCAGAACCCTAGGACACTCCCTTCCTCACCAATGGGATGAAGAGAGAGTGAACAGAATATTGTATCTCTTCCCCAACCAGCTCTGCTTCCTGCAGCTGCTGCTGCCACCTTTTTACTGCTGAAACAGTTCTCAGTCTCCCATTAGTCTAACCTCCTGCCCACAAGAAAGCCATTAGATTGTGCAAACTTTGCACCTGCTCCAACCAGTGCACTCTTTACCTTACAGATAACCCACAGCCACTGCCATCCTACTAAGCCATTAAAACCATCTGCTCCTAACTCCTCTGCAGCAACTCATTCACCCTTGTTCCTCTGTCTCCAGACTCAGGAGTTAGAGCCAAAGATAATCTTATGTGTTTTTGCAGAGTAGGCCTTTCCTACAGGTTTATTTACTGATTTGGTACTCAAACAAAGGAGATGAAGTACATGAAAAGCCTGTGTGGATTCTGGAGTGCTGCACAACTATAAATTCAAATTTATTTGTTTCCAGAAAACTTGCCAAAGCCAGATTCTGCTTCCATGACTTTGCTATAGTGCCACAATTACTATAATAGTAGAGTTTCTTCAGGAAACTCTTCACAGTTGCTGACTCATGTGTACTATGGGTCATATCAGAGCCCCTTAAAGAAAATCCTCAAAGACACACCACTAATTTAAATTTGTCCCTCCAAACAAACCTAATGAAATTCTGCTGTGTTTTATTCTCAGAAAATATTACCTAATTCCTAAAATTTGCCAAGCATTATATTAGGTACTGGGGACAGAGAAACATGGTTGCTGCTATTTATCAGCAACATTAAATTTTTAAAAAAGATTTTACTTACTTATTAGAGAGAGAGAGAGAGAGAACGAGCAGGAGGAGGGGTAGAGGAAAAGGGAGAAGCAGAATCTTCACTGAGCAGGGAGCCTGACACGGGACTTATCCCAGGACTCTAGGATCATGACCTGAGCTGAAAGCAGACGCTTAACCACCCAGAAGTCCAACATTAAAAATTCTAAATTTTAAATTATGTTAAGAAACATAAAATAAAATTTATCATCTTTAAAAAATTGAGGTACAATTGACATATAACATTATATTAGTTTTAGGTATACAACATGATTCAGTATTTGTATATATTGCAAAAATATCACCACCACGACTCTAGCTACCATCCATCACCTAACAAGGTTGCAAAATTTTTTTTCTTGTGACGAGGATTTTAAGATATATTCTGAGCAACTTTCAACTATGCAACACAGTGTTGTTAACTATAGTCACCATGCTATACATTCTATCACCATGACATATTTTATAACTGGAAGTTTGTACCTTTTGATCCTCTTCACCCATTTCACTCACCCCTTATCTCCTACCTGTGGTAATAGATCTCTAGCACCTTTTCGTCTGACAAAATGAGATTCTCTACTTATTAAATAACTCTGTTTCCTTGGTTAAGTTATTCCTAAGTATTCCTTTTTCATGCTATTGTGATTGGAATTGTTTCTTAATTTTCTTTTTAATTAGTTTTCTTCTCAGATTTTTGTGTGTTGACACAGCATTATACATGAGCATTTTTATTAATGCTCAAGAGCTAAGATTTTCCTGGAAATCTCTGCAGGGTGGTAACAGGCAGCAAGACCACAAGCCCTCACATAGCAGATTACTATGATGCAGAAATGTAGTGAGTATTACTAGATGGCAGCCAGAGACACTAGAGGGCAGCATCGGCCCACCCAATGCTCTTGGTCCTGAGGCCTCAGTGCCGAGAACTTTATTTTTTTTTTATTTTTTTATTTTTTTTAGTGCCGAGAACTTTAAAAGATCGTTTGCTTCTGTGGCTTTCAATCCCGCCCTTATTTCAGAATCACTAGAAGGCTTGTTAAAAAAATACCTGGTTACAGGAGCACTTGGATGGCTCAGTCGGTTGGGCATCCAACTCTTGATTTTGGCTCAGGTCATGGTCTGGGAATCGTGGGATCCGGGGCCCTGCATGAGGCTCTATGCTCAGCAGGGAGTCTGTTTGTCCCTCTTCCTATGCTGTTCCCTCACCACCCCCACTCTCTCAAATAAATAAAATCTTTAAAAAAAAATGGCTGGTTGCATAATTTGTACAATCCAGAGTAAAATGAAAATGCTGGCTCTATGTTCAAAGAGTAGGAAAAATTGTCTTTAAAGGTACTAAAATAGGGGATCCCTGGGTGGCTCAGCGGTTTAGCGCCTGCCTTTGGCCCAGGGCGTGATGCTGGCGTTCCAGATCAAGTCATGTGGGGCTCCCTGCAAGGGGCCTGCTTCTCCCTCTGCCTGTGTCTCTGCCTCTCTGTCTCTCATGAAAAAATAAATAGAATCTTAAAAAAAAAAAGGTACTAAAATATAAAGCTTTTCCTTTTTACTATATTCTCCACTTCCCCCCTCTCCTGACTTGTCCTGGTTTTTTTTTTTTTTTTTTTTTTTTTTTTGCCTTGTCTAATGTTATTCTAAGTAAATAAACATTTAAAACTTTAAATAATAACCCTGAATTTTACTGTTAATCTTTGTATTGTACAGTGCCAGCTTTAAATGCAAATATCAGATCATTTAACCCTTATGTAGGATCACCAACATTACTTAATTCATATTTTGTAGCTAACTCATGCATATGTATTTCATTCTTAGCAAAACATAGAAACACTGCACAAAATTAACTCTAGTTTTATTTTACTTCTTGATATGTGTACATCTAGCAACACACTATGGAAGTCAGTGACTTTCATAATATGCTTACCTTATACTTACTTTGGGTCTTGAACAATTCCCAACATCATGGGTCCACCAGAATTCTGTGTTTATGGGGACATTGCAAGTGCTCCATATGAATGGGGCAGCAAGAAATGGCAGGCATACATGAGCCTGTGTCTTTGCTTATGCACACTGCATTATCTTATCAAACATCACTTATAAAATACAAAATAAAACTATACTCTACACAAAAGTTTATTTCATTTCAGAGGCTATGGCAATTAGTAATCCATTCAAGGACACCCTAGGGAGCTTATACAACCACATCAATAAATGAGTATGGATGCCAAACTACAGATCATAGGTCAGAGGTAGGGGTCTTCAGCAAGTCAGATTTCTTATGGCCAGAAGTTATAGCAAAGACTTCTTTATGCTATTCTCCGGTATACACAATTAGCCTAGCAATTAAGAGTAGTTTTTTTTTTTTTTTTTTTTTTTAAGAGTAGTTTTTTTGGAATTACACAGACCTGGATCTAAATCTCAGTTTTGCCACTTTCTTTGTGATCTGGGTAAGTTTTTTACTTTTCCTTGTTTAAGATCTTTTATCTGTAGGGCAGCCCCGGTGGTGCAGCGGTTTAGCGCCGCCTGCAGCCCAGGGCGTGATCCTGGAGACCCTGGATCAAGTCCCACGTTGGGCTCTCTGTATGATGCCTGCTTCTCCCTCTGTCTGTGTCTCTGCCTCTCTCTCTTTCTGTCTCTATGAATAAATAAATGAAATCTTAAAAAAAAAAGGATCCTTTACCTGTAAAATGGGGATGGTGGTAGTATAAACATCATAAAGTGCTTGTAGCATTATAGGGAATTTTGTAAAATAAGAGTTTAACACAGTGCCTGGCACAACTGATAGCTACAATGGAAAAAAATATGACAAATACCAATCTAAGATGCATCCTCATTCTCTTCTGGCACTTCTGAATACCTGCTTACCTGGCTTCTTATTATCTTCACTTGGTAGAGGATACAGTGGCTAACAGAATTAGAAAATAGAAATAAATTGAAAGCATAAAAAATTAGGAAGAAGAAGCGATCCCTGGGTGGCTCAGCGGTTTAGCACCTGCCTTTGGCCCAGGGCGCGATCCTGGAGACCTGGGATCGAGTCCCCTGTCCGGCTCCCTGCATGGAGCCTGCTTCTCCCTCTGCCTGTGTCTCTGCCTCTCTCTCTCTCTATGTCTATAATGAATAAATAAATAAAATCTTAAAAAAATTAGGAATATGAAAGTAAACTGCTATCATTGGAAAGTGATATGATTGTATGCCTGAAAAACTGAAGATAATCAACTCAAAACTTACTACTACTACTACTACTACTACTACTACCACTACTATTACTACTACTACTGAGGGGGCAGAGAGAGAAATGGAAAGAAAGAATTCAGTAAGGTGGCTGAATACAAAAATTAATAGGCTGAATTCAAAAGCCTTTGTATATACAAATGTACAATCAGAAGATATATTGGGGGAAAAAAGAAGATATATTGGAAAAGAAAATCCCCTTTCCAAAAGCAACACAAAATAATAAATACTTAGGAATAAAACAGGCAAAAGTTTTTTGAGAAAAATGTTAAAACATTTTCAAAAGTATAAATTCAGTCTTAAACAAATAGAAAAATGTACCATATTCTTAGGGATAAGAACACTAAAAAAATCTTCCTAAGTTAACTTGTAAATTATTGAGGGAGGGGGAGGGAGGCGCAGGGAGGGAGGGTAGGGAGGGAGGGAGGGAGGAGGCGAGGGCGGGGTTAGGGGAGGGAGCGGAGGGGAGGGAGGGAGGGTAGGGAGGGAGGGGAGGGAGGGAGGGGGGAGGGAGGGAGGGAGGGACAAGGAAGGAAGGACGGAGGGAAAGGAATGAATGAAGGAAGGAAGGACAGTGAAGGAAGGAAGGGAAGGATTAAGAGGAAGGTAAGGACGAAGGAAGGAAGAAGGAATGAATGAAGAGAATGTGGAGGAGGGTGAGGGAGTGTATTGGGGGAGTGGAGGTAGTGGGCTTTCTTTCTTTCTTTCTTTCTTTCTTTCTTTCTTCTTTCTTCTTTCTTTCTTTCTTCTTTCTTTCTTTCTTTCTTTCTTTCTTTCTTTCTTTCTTTCTTTCTTTCTTTCTTTCTTTTTTTCTTTTTTCTTTAAGATCTTTAAGATTTTTCTTTAAGATTTATTGGGACGCCTGGGTGGCTCAGTGGTTGAGCGTCTGCCTTTGGCTCAGGGTGTGATCCTGGAGTCCTGGGATCGAGTCCCACATCGGGCTCCCTGCATGGAGCCTGCTTCTCTCTGCCTGTGTCTCTGCCTCTCTCTCTCTCTCTCTCTGTGTCTCTCATGAATAAATAAATAAAATCTTTTAAAAAATGGTTTATTTATTGGGGCACGTGGGTGGCTCAGTCAGTTAAGGGTGGGACTCGTGATTTCAGCTCAGGTCATGATTTCATTGGTCCTGGGATGGAGCCCCTGCTGGGCTCCCTGCTCAGCAGAGAGTCTGTTGAGAGTCTCTCCCTCTGCCCCTCCCTGCCGGCTCTCTCTCAATTTGAGAGAGAGAGAGAGCACGTGGGAGCATGGGGGGAGGGGCAGAGGGAGAGAGAGAATCCCAAGCAAACTCTGAGCCTCACAGGGAGCTTGATCTCATCACCAAGAAATCATGACCTGAGCCAAAACCAAGAGTCCCACGATTAACCAAATGAGCCACTCAGGCACTCCTACGTTAATGTGATCTCAATAAAAATACCAATAGGTTTAACCAATAGGGGACAATTAGGCTGATTTCTAAATTTATAGTGGGAAGTAAGCAAAAATAGTAAAACTCTCAAAAGGAAGAACTGTGATAGCACTGAGATTAGTGATATCAAATAATAAAAAACCATATAGCCTTAATTATTAAAACATTATGGTACTTGTGGATAGACAGATAAATGGAACTGATGAAAATGTCCAGAAATAGAACAAATACATAGTAGAATATGATAGAGGTGACATTCCATATCATTAGAATAAACATGTATCTTTTAATTTTTTAAAAGTTTATCATCATCATTTTTTTTTTTTTTTTTTTTTTTTTTTTAGCAATCTCTACTCCCAATGTGGGGCTTAAATTCACTAACCTGAGCAAGAGTTGCTTGCTCTTCCGTTGAGCCAGTCAGGCACCCCTAAACATGTATCTTTTAAATAAATGGCTTTAGGGCAATTGGATAGTTTTTTCAAGAAAGATCGGTGAATTCATATTTTGTACTATACACTTAGGTAAATTTCAAATCAACAGATTTAATTTTAAAAATCATACCTAAAAAGTTTATACATTAAAGTACCAGAAGAATGCATGGGATAATTCTTTTAGAACTTTGGAGAGAGGAAAGCCTTCCTAGTTAACTATGAAGCCATAAAATAAATGATTAATTTATTCTGCATAGAATATCTTTTGAATGGCAGAATGCACCATAAAAAAGCCAAAAGACAAATTACAACTTGAAGACAATTGCAAATCTTTTTTACAGACAAAGGCTAACCCCTTCTTATATGTAAAAAGTACCTAATAAGCCAGTAGAAATATTTGTAAAGGAAGTAAACAGTCCATAGAAAAATAAATACTAATGACTCTTAAACAGATGAAAAGATGGAGATCCCTGGGTGGCTCAGCGGTTTGGCGCCTGCCTTTCGCCCGGGCATGATCTTGGAGACCCAGGATCCAGTCCTGCGTTGGGCTCCCTGCATGGGGCCTGCTTTTCCCTCTGCCTCTCTCTCTGTGTCTCTCATTGATAAACACATAAAATCTTAAAAGACATTCAAACTTACTCATGATAAGATAAATGTAAATTAAAATCATAACACAGTAGATTGTGAAAACTCAAAAGTTTGACAGCACGTTCTTTTGGCAAAGTAAGAAGAAACTGACAACGTCATATTTTGCCGATGGGAGTGCAAAATTGTGCAATCCCTAAGGAGAACAATTTTAGAAATATTTGTTATAAATTGCAAATACATTTTCCCTTGGCCCAATAATTACAACTCTAGGAATTATTCTTTTTTTTTTTTCTAAAGATTTTATTTATTTATTCATGATAGACAAAGGGGGGGGAGGGCAGAGATACAGGCAGAGGGAGAAGCAGGTTCCCTGCAAGAAGCCTGATGCGGGACTGGATCCCGGGGCTCCAAGATCATGCCCTGGGGCGAAGGCAGGCGCTAAACCGCTGAGCCCCCCAGGGATACCTCTAGGAATTATTCTTACATTTAATTCTGTCTTGGCAACAGCTTTTCTGAGGACTCAGACTAACACATACCCTTTTTGTGGGAAAGGTGGATAAATAAGAGTATATATCCATATTTGCATGTATTTATATAAAACACATTAGAAGGAGATAGAAGAAAAGGGAAGCAATAGAAATGGGGTAGTGATAACGGGTTGGGTGGAGAAAAAGAAGAGAGCAAGATTTTTGAATCCATGTGAATGTATATCTATGCAACACATAAATTTAAAAGGTTTTTGGAGATCAAAATTTTTTTTCTTTTTAAATTTTATTTTATTTATTTTGTTTTAAAAAAGATTTTATTCGTTTATTTGAGAGAGAGAACACACACGAGTGAGGGGGAGGGGCAGAGGGAAAGGGAGAAACACTCTCAGCTGAGCAAGGGGCCTGATGCAGGGTGGATCCCAGGACCCTGGGATCATGACCTGAGCCCAAGGTAGACACTTCATTAACTGAGCCACCCAGGCACCCCTAAATTTTCTATTGTGAAATAATTATTGACTCATGGGTAATTAGAGAGATGGTATAAAGGTACATGTACTCTTACCCAATTTCTCTCAAAGGCTATGTTTTATGTAATTGTAGTAAGATATCAAAACTGGAAATTAACATTGACACAATATGTATATGATTCTAAGCCACTTTATCACGTGTGTAGATTTATGTAACCACCACACTATCAAGATACAAAATTATCCTATCACTACAAGAAAAAGAAAGAACTTGATAGTACACACTATAGGCGAAGCAGCCAGCTTGGGGTGTTAAGAATTTAGACCTGAACCTAGGGCTCAAACTCAGAATGACTTGCTTTATTTAAAGAAAGCATTTCTGATATGTATCTCTAATGTTAAGTTTGGCTGAGGATGTAGTCCAACAGATGAATAGGCCCTTGTTTTCATTCTCATTCTGAGATTGAGACATGCTAGGAATTGAGATAAAAAGCTTTATCTCAACTTTATTATGCATTATTTAATACTTCTAGTATCAAGATTTTATTATGAAAATTAATTACCATTAAATAACCCCACGTATTAAATACAAGAAAGCGAATTTCTTAGCTGATATCCAGTTCTTTTTTTTTTTTTTTTTAAGATTTTACTTATTTATTTGACAGAGAGAGAGAGAGAGAGAGAGAACAAGCAAAGGTAGTGGCAAGCAGAGGGAGAGAGAGAAGCAGGTTCCCCGTGGAGCAGGGAGCCCAACTCAGGATTCAATCCCAGGACCCTAGGATCATGACCTGAGCCAAAGGCAGATACTTAACTAACTGAATGACTCAGGCACCCATCTGATCCTCAGTTCTGCACATTAAACTCTCAGCTTTAATTTACTAGATTTTAGCTCAAATTTCAGGACCTATATTTTATAAGAGGCAGTTATAATGAATTAAGTTAAAACTCTACAAGAGATGATCCTGATAACTAGGATCAGTCAACAACCCATAAAGGCCTTGTTGATGGGACTGTAAACTGTAGCAACTGTTCTGGAGAGAAATTTGGCTATAGATATCAAAGGCTTAAAAATGTACCATTTTTTGACTCAATAATTCCATTTCTAGAAATTTGTCTTGAGGAAACAATTAAGCATATGGAAAAAAACTTTATTACAAAGTACACTATAGGGGCAACCTGGAGGCTCAGTGGTTGAGTATCTGCCTTTGGGTCAGGTCATGATCCCAGGGTCCTGGGATCGAGTCCCACATTGGGTTCCCTGAGGGGAGCCTGCTTTTCCCTCTGCCTATGTCTCTGCCTCTCTCTCTGTGTCTCTCATGAATAGATAACTAAGATCTTTTTTTTAAAAATGATACACTATAATCACTTAATGTAAAAGAAGGCAGTAAGGAGGAAGAGAACAAAAAAAGACACGAAACATATAGAAAACAAAAATCAAAATAGCAGACATAAATCCGACCATATCAATAATAACAATAAATGTGAATGGACTGTATAACAGTATCTTAAATGCTAAGAAGGCTGACACTGAGGCCTTTCTATTTGATTGCCCACTACAAAACCTCAAACCTTGTCTCAAAATAAACTTACCGTCTTGAAAATGAGTTAGCTTTTCTGTTTTAGTTTGACATTTATTAACTTCATCCAAAACTCCTCTTCTCATATGGCCTTCTCAAATGGTCTTCAGACTTCCTGCAATCAGAATTCTAATAGATCCCTGATTCAACATGAATAAATCCTGTCCTTTCACTGACTTGTCCTACTCTTACACCTCTCACACTGTATCTCAGGGACTATGCATATCCCATGCCCTAGGAGTGAGCCATCTAAAAATGATCTATTTTCCAAACATAAACTGGGTTACAAAAGAGGGCCCTGAGGAATTTGGAGTAAGTTCAGCTTGCCAATCAAGAACTACATTCCAAGTAGTGACATATATTAACATCAACTCAAATGGATGTCCTATAAAGACTCCCTGCCAAAAATACCCTAGGGAAAACTGGAGTAAAGAACAAATCCTTTAGAACATATCCCAGATGAATACCTTTTTGATATACCACGAGGTATTGAATCAAAGTGTAACTTTTTAGTGGGGAAGCCATAACTTACTGAATTCCAAAAGGAAAAGATATGGAAGAAACACAAATGCATATCACTAAGTGAAAGAAGCCAATTTGAAAAGGCTACATACTATATGATTCTAACTATATGACATTCCAGAAAAAGGTAAAACTATGGAGACAGTAGAAAGATCAGTTGTTGTAAGGGGTTGGGGGGAGGGAGGAATCAATACGCAGAGCATGGAGGATTTTTAGAGCAGTGAAAATATTCTGTGTGACACTATAATGATATATACACATCATTATACATTTGCCGAAACCTATTGAACATACAATACCAAGATCTTTATGTAAAATGTGGACTCTGATGATAAACTGATGTAGGTTCATCAGTTGTAACAAATGTGCCACTATCATGGGAGAAAATGGAGGAGGCCGTCTCTGTGTGTTGCAGGGGTGGTGATATATGGGAAATCTTTGTACTTTGCGCTCATTTTCTGTGAACCAAATGGCTCTAAGAAATAAAGTTTATTAAAATTAAAAAATTTAAAGGCAGCAGGCCACCAGAATTCTGGACTCAGCATATTCTAAATCTGTTAAGAGGCCAGAGTTAGTTCAGAAAAAAGCAGTAGGAGATGGAGGGAGGTGGGTGGATAATGGGTCTTAAGGACAGAATTTGTTATGATGAGCACTGAGTGTTGTATGTAAGTGATTAATCACTGAATTCTACTCCAGAAACCGATTTTGTACTATATGTTAACTAACAAAATTTAAATAAAAAATAAAGAAAAAAGAAAAAGGGTAAGGTATGGAGTATGAAGACAGAAGTGGAAGAGGAGGCCAAGATCTATTTCCTTTGAAATTCAGCAGCTTGGTAGCATGCAGCCTGAATGGTTCCATTATTTTACTGAATATATCAATCCTGGTTAACAATTTCATCAGACTAATGTTCAAGAACCTTCCTAGAAATGCTTTAAGATGGAAGAGATGACCAGAATGCCATTTACAGTTGAACTAGGCACCTTTCACACTTTTCCTTGGTCAGTAAGGATTGGCTATTTGTAGATCCTTTTAAGTACTAAAGTAAAATATACATTTTAGTGCTGGGGAAGACATCATACATAGTTCGAAGCCATAATATATGGCATTAGTATGCATTCTCTAGATAAAATTTTCCTAAGCTTAGAAAATGCATCCTTCACATAGCTTCTGTGAGAAATCTCTTAGATTTTTTTTTTTTAAGATTTTATTTCTTTATTCATGAGAGACACGGAGAGAGAGGGGCAGAGACACAGGCAGAGGGAGAAGCAGGCTCCATGCAGGGATCCTGATGTGGGACTTGATCCTGGGACTCTGGGATCACGCCATGAGCTGAAGGCAGACCCTCAACCACTCAGCCACCCAGGCGCCCTTCTCTTAGATTTTAAAAAAGATTTATTTATATACTTATTTGAGAGAGAGAATCCGCATGAGTAGGGGGAGGGGCAGAGGGACAGAATCTTCAAGTAGACTTTCTGCTGAGCACAGACACATGATATCATGACCTGAGCCGAAACCAAGAGTCTGACCTTAACCAACTGAGCTACCCTTAGATTTTTTAAAATACGGATGCTGAGAGAGATATTTTATCTTTCCTCTGGGGTTGCTAAACTGGAATGACATAATCTTGAAACTGCCTGCAGCTTGTTCTTACTGTCCCTCAGTAGGAACTCAGTAGGTGTGATGTTAAAGAGAAAAATTATTCATGATACTTGTTTTTTTTTTTTTTTTTTTTTTTTATTCATGATACTTGTTAAAGAATAAGGCAGACTTTACTCAGGGTGACTATTACAATAGGTATAGGGACCACTACAATGGGTTTTGCAGTAGAGGAGAGATATTGGGCTCAACCTCAAATATAACAAAGAAAAGTGGGAATTTATAGCCAAGGAGTAGGGGGCAGGGTTACTGGATGGAAAATTAAAAGAAAACTAAGGCAGTAATCAAGAAAAACAACCTAACAGGATTCTTGCTGAAGGCAGGCCAGGGAGATCAACCCTTACCTGTGGGATGGTGGAAAATGAGGAACCCAATCAGATATGGAGGGTGAGTAGATATCAAGGATGGGGGATTCTGGTTAAACTGACTCAGTAGGATTCTTGCTAAAATTGGACAATGTAGGGATGAACGCAGAAGCCAAAAAGTCAGGGCTTGGTTGAGAAGAGAGTTCAGAGGAGCCTGACTAAATTTTGGTTTAAAAGAGACTCTGCCAGTGAAAGGTGTCACAGAGAGGAAATCAGATTCATCACCCATTTTATTTATTTATTTTTTAAATTAAAAAAATTGTATTTACTTAGAAGCATTCAGAATGTCAACAAAACAGCTGCAACTTTTTTTTGCAATTAGAATGGTATTCAGTTAACAGAACAACAATTATTTCATAGAAGCTGCATCAGAGACAACTGAAGATGAAAAATTACCCCATCCCCATATATAACTAATTTGTGCTGTGCACCAACAAGAACCTGCTTTAAATTTCTATGCCAATTTACAACCCCCATACTAGACCAGGCAAGGTTAGTGGCTATTGAAAATACCACCAGGACAGGGCTATCTAAAGACACATTCAGTAGTGTGTTAACTATACAAAAAAAAGATACTGTACAGTTTAAAAACAAATCTTTTTTTTATTTTTTTAATTTTTTTTTTCGTTTATTTATGATAGTCACACACAGAGAGAGAGAGAGGCAGAGACATAGGCAGAGGGAGAAGCAGGCTCCATGCACCGGGAGCCTGATGTGGGATTCGATCCCGGGTCTCCAGGATCGCGCCCTGGGCCAAAGGCAGGCGCTAAACCGCTGCGCCACCCAGGGATCCCTTAAAAACACATCTTACACAGCCTTACATTTCAATTTTTTCTTTAAAAGGAGTGAGTTGTGTACGGGGGGGTGGGTGGGTTAAATGCTTTATAGACAAGAAAAAAAACTGCGCTAGAACCAACTTATTCATCATCATCATCATCTTCTTCATCTTCTTCCTCCTCCTCATCCTCTTCATCCTCATCGTCTTCCTCCTCTTCCTTCTTTTTCTTGCTCTTTTCAGCCTTGACAACTCCCCCCACCCCCTCTTTTTTTTTTGCCGCATCAGGCTTTCCTTTAGCTCGGTATGCAGCAATATCCTTTTCATATTTTTCCTTCAGCTTAGCAGCCTTCTTTTCATAAGGCTGCTTGTCATCTGCAGCAGTGTTATTCCACATCTCTCCCAGTTTCTTTGCAACATCACCAATGGATAGGGCGGGATGTTCTCCTTTGATTTTTGGGCAATACTCAGAACAAAACAAGAAAAAGGCCAAGGGAGGCCTCTTGGGTACATTGGGATCCTTAAACTTCTTTTTTGTTTCCCCTTTGGGGAGGAAGTTTCATTTCTCTTTCATAACGGGCCTTGTCCACCTTAGTCATGTCTTCAAATTTTCCTTTCTCTTTAGTAGACATGGTCTTCCACCTTTCTGAGCACTTCTTAGAAAACTCTGAGAAGTTGACTGGAGCATCTGGGTGCTTCTTCTTGTGTTCCTCTCGGCAAGTTTGCACAAAATGCATATGATGATATTTTGCCTCTCGTCTTCTTAGGATCTCCTTTGCCCATGTTTAATTATTTTCCTCAGCAAGGCACAGAGTCGCCCAGTGCCTGTCTGGGTCTTACTTGCCCCGGTGCTGTCTCTATGGAGCTCAATGTACTGTAATGGCTATATCACCCATTTTAGAATATGGTTATCTTTTTGTTATTAAGTTGTAGGGGTTCTTTATATATTCTAGATGCAAATTCCTTATCAGATATATAATTTTAAATATTTTTATCCCATTCCATGGGCTATATTTTCACAATCTTGATAGTGTCCTTAGATGCACAAAAGTTTTAAATTTTGGTGAAATCCAGTTTATCTGTTTTTTTCTTTTGTTGCCTGTGCCTTTAATATCATATCCAAGAAATCATTGCTAAGTCTGTCATGAAGATTTTCCCGTTTTCTTTTTAAGATTTTATTTATTTATTCGTGAGAGACACAGAGAAAAAGAGAAGCAGAGACATAAGCAGAGGGAGAAGCAGGCTCCCCGCTGAGCAGGGAGCCTGATGCGGAACTCAATCCCGGACCCCGGGATCATGCCCTGAATCCAAGACAGATGCTTAACCGCTGAGTTACCTAGGCATCCCTTCCCTTTGTTTTCTTCTAAAAGTCTTATAGTTTTAGCTCTTAAGTTTAGGTCTTTGTCCATTTTGAGTTAATTTTTGTATATGGTGTAAGGTAACTTCACTGTTTTGCATGTGGATATCCAGTTGTCCAGCAGCATTTGCTGAAGAGACTATTCTTATCCCATTGAATAGTTTTGGCACTCTTGTTGAAAATCAGTTGGTCATAGATGTATGGGTTTATTTCTGGACTCCCAATTCTGTTTCATTGATACATATGTCTATCTTTATTGACATATTCAGTAACACACTGACTGTTGCTTTATAGTAAATTTTGAAATTAGGAAGTATAAATCCTTCTACTTTATTCTTTTTCAGGATTATTTTAGTTATTCAAGATCCCTTGTAATTCCATATGAATTTTAGAATCAGTTTGTTAAAAATAAGTCAGTTGGGATTCTTGTAGGTATTTTGTGTTGAATCTGTAGATCAGTCTAGAGAATACTGCCTTCTTTTATTTTATTTTATTTTTTTTTAAAGAATACTGCCATCTTGGGGTCCCTGGGTGGCGCAGCGGTTTAGCACCTGCCTTTGGCCCAGGGCGCGATCCTGGAGACCCGGGGTCGAGTCCCACGTCGGGCTCCCGGTGCATGGAGCCTGCTTCTCCCTCTGCTTGTGTCTCTGCCTCTCTCTCTCTCTCTCTCTGTGACTATCATAAATAAATTAAAAAAAAAAAAAAGAATACTGCCATCTTAATAATGGTGTCTTCTGATCCACGAACATGGGATTTAAAAAAATCTTTACTTAGATCTTAATCTCTTTCAATACTTTTTCATTGTTTTCAGAGTATAAATTTTATACTTCTTTTGTTAAATTTACTATTTTATTCTGATACTATTAAGAATGGAATTTTTTAATTCATTTTTTTTAACATTTTATTTTTAAGTAATTTCTACACCAAAGTTGGGCTCAAATTCACAATCCTGAGATCAAGAGTAGCATGCTCTACCCATTGAGCCAGCCAGGTGCTCCAAGAATGGAATTCTTTTTTTTTTTTAGATTTTTTATTTATTAATTTGAGAGACAAAGAGAGAGCACAAGCAGGGAGAGAGGCAGAGGGAGAGGGAGAAGCAGACTCCCCACAGAGTAGGGAGTACTACATGGGGCTCCATCCCAGGACCTGGAAATCATGACCTGACCCAGAGGCAGATGCTTAACCATCTGAGCCATCCAAGCACCCCCAAGAATGGAATTTTTAAAAATTCAATTTTTGGATTGCTCATTGCAAGTGTAGAAAAATACAACTGATTTCTGTATAGTGATCTCGTAGTCTGCAAGCTTGCTGAATTTATTATTTCTAATAGGTTTTAAATGCATTTCTTAGAATTTGTTATGTACAAGATCATGTCTCCTGTGAACAAAGTTTATAGTTTTAGTTTTATTTCCTTTCCAATTTGGATGCCTTTTATTTCTTTTTGTTGCCTAACAGACCTGGCTAGAACCTCCCATACAATGTTGAATAAGAGTGGTGAGAACAAATATTCTTTTTTTAAAAAAAGATTTTATTTATTTATTCATGATAGACACAGAGAGAGAGAGAGAGAGAGAGGAGAGGCAGAGACACAGGCAGAGGGGGAAGCAGGCTCCATGCAGGGAGCCCGATGCGGGACTCGATCCCAGGACTCCAGGATCACACCCTGGGCTGAAGGCAGGCACTTAAACTACTGAGCCACCCAGGCTCCCGAGAACAAATATTCTTATCTTGTTCTTGATCTAAGTGGAAAGTATTCAGTCTTTTACCATTAAGTGTGATATTGGTGGTGGGTTTTTCATAGATGCCCTTAATTAGGTTGGGGAAATTCCCCTTCTATTCTGAGTTTGTTGAATGTGTTTATCATAAAAGGTTGTTCCCTGGTCATTCTTAAGCCATGTTGAAGGAGGGGATCAATCCTGTGCCATAGGATCATTCTCTTCATCAACCCATGGCCCTTCACCTATTCTACCTGTTGGTGGCAGTATGAATAAGGCAGGGGCACAGTCAAGGAATGCAGTGAGTATAGCCTAGAGAATTCAAGGAAATACATGGTTGGATGGTATGTTGTTATACATTTACATTATAAAATTACACAAGGTAAATTCAATAATCTAGAAAACAAATTACCATTCACATTTGACATTCACATTTGGTAAGATACGTATTTGTGCTTATCGTTAATAAAACACTGTAACAACCAGCAAAAGACCCTTTATTTTTTTTTATCTTATTTTAGGTTTTGAGAGAGCTTTAGAAGCCAATACCCACAGGTGGCAAGATGGATGATGTGGTGTCATAAGTAGTCATATAACTAGCATTAAATAAATGGTATTAGGAAATTGGAGAGGCAAGAAGACCTATATTATTTTAAGACAGGTTCTGAGAAGTTATGGCCTTGTGAGTAATAATACTATCATTACCTTTTTCTCATGTGTGAGATGTAAAATTAACTAGCAATGGTGCCTCTGAAATAAAGACAGGGAGAGATGTTACAGAGACAGTACCAAGAATCTCTATGTGCACTGATATGACAGCAAACAAATTTATAACCATTATCCTAAATCTTCATGAACAAAACATTATACCTCACATGGGACCATGAATTTTATAACACATCTTTTAATAATATTATTTACATAATTAATGACCTTGAAAAAATTATTTCTTTAGGATGATGCATATCCTCAAGGTGGTCTGGAGGCAGTAGAGTGAAACAAATGGTTAGGAGAATGGCCTCTGGAGTAAAAAATGCCTATATTCTGTGTATTAGCTATGTGATCTTAGGTTAACTTCTCTGTGCCTCACTTTCTGCATCTGTATAATCGAATCAATGAAATGCAGTACTTCATGTTGATGTTGTGAAGTTTAAATTACTTAACATATATACAGTGTTTAGTATCTGGCATTTTGTTTAAAGGTGTACCTACTTTTTATTCTCTATTGTTAAGTTTCATGATGGTAAGGACAAAATAAGTTTGTCTTTGTGTCCCTCACAGGATGAAGTGAACTGTATTTGTGAATTTATCTGTAAACATGAAGTATATTAAAAATGTAAATAAAATACTAAACATTTAAAAAATAATTTATTTATTTTTTAAAATTATTTTATTTATTTATTCATGAGAGACACAAGGGAGAGATGCAGAGACATAGGCAGAGAGAGAAGCAGGGAGCCTGATGTGGGACTCGATCCTAGCACCCAGGGACCATGACCTAGGTCAAAGGCAAGACTCTCAACCACTGAGCCACCCAGGTGTCCCTAAAAAATAATTTAAATAAAAATCCTCAGCATATCATTTGTATTTCTTCAGTTACTGCTTTATAATTAGCTTTTAGGGAATTCATGACTTCTGACATTCTTTTTCTTACCCTCACTTTCTTTAAAGCACCTAGTATGGTGTAATAATGCACGTTACAGCCCTCAGAACTGCTAATTGGGTAGTCTGAGGGATGAGGCTGGGCAGCAAAGAGTGGGGCATATCAAGGTACGTTTTGCTGCTGGGGATGGAGGACCAATAACCTCAGAATACAGCGCACAGGAACAGTTGGGCCAGCAGAGCACTCTGTGAAGGCTCATCTGGCCACTCCGCAGTGGGGCACCGCCAAGGTGAGCGCCCTAACGCGCGGGTCGCCCGCCCGGAGGCCCTCACGCTGCAGCAGGGTCTGGCGACGGAGGGAAGGGCTCCGGCCAAGGCCGCCTGGATGAGTCATTCTCACCTCCCCAGGCAGGTGCGGGTGGCCGGACGCGCCGCCTCGGCTGCCAGGAGCCGGGAGCCGAGAGCCGCCGCCGCGGAGCCCCTTCCCGGGACGCCTCCTCTGGGCCAGCACTGACCTTGCCGCTGGCAGCCCGACTGCCGAGAAGACCCGGCGCCGCAGAGCCGGACACTGGTCGACGGTGCCCACTGGCACCCGGACCCACAGGTGTCGGAGCCCGCCGCCGGCCTCCTGCGCTGCCTCAGCGCCTCCTCCCCACGCGAGGTCGCCAGCCGAGCCCCGAGGGCCGCGGCACGAGGCTCAGGAGCACTGGGCGGGGCGCGCGCCCACCGGCCCGCGGAGGTCTTCTCGCGCGGGCGCACGCGCCGCAGCCGCGGGGGGCGGGGGTGGGGCGGGTGGGTGTGCTTGGGGCGCGCGCGCCGCCGCCGCCGCCGCCGCCGCCGCCGCCGCCGCCGCCTCAGCCTGCTGCTCCGCCTGCGCCTCCTGCTCCCGGCGCTCGGCCCCAGCACGCCGGCTCCCGAGCGGCCATGGGCGGCGCGGGGTCCGCAGTGTAGAGTCCGCCAGTCCCGGACCCGCGTCCCGCACCCTGACGGTCCCGGTAAGCGGGGGCGGGGGCGGCGGGGACTCGGCAGGCACCCTAAGGGACGAGCCTGCGGGCCGCGGACAGCCCTTTGGGGACTGTGAGGTGTTGTGTGGCAGCAGCCCCTAAGGGAGTCCCTGTGTAAGTGGATAAACCCCGAGGGTCCCCGCCTCTGCCGCTGGGAGAGTCCCGGAGGCCGTTCGGGGAGCCGCCCCCACGGAGGACCCCTGTGTGAAGGGGGACTCCAGGGCTCTCTCTGAGGAGCAGCGTGAGGGGCACTGTCCCCGCAGAGAGACCAGACCGTCTGTAGAACTCGCGGAGGCCAAGGGTAGTCTCTGGTGCTCTCAGTGGAAGACCATTTGAGAACATAGGGGAGCCTCGGGAGCCTGCGCGGTGGAGCGGGACCGCACAGAGGGAGGACTCCTGTGTGAAGGAATACCTTAGGCTGAGCGCTAGAACCGCCGGAAGGAATGAATCTCTGACTGGAAGGAGAGGAGGCTGCTACGGGATCTAGGCCAGGAGTAACTTCCCCATATGCACCAAAGGAATTTGGCCTTGACTTTTCTAGGGGTCAGTGTGCCCGAAGTTGTGTCCCTCCAAGGTGGTTGAGGGGCTGGGGCCCTGCGGGGCTGCTGCCTTTGTCCATTCCTTCCCGCAACCCCGTTAGAAATTTATTCTCCGCGGTAGCCCAGATTGGCTCCAGGCTGGAATTTGTGGAGGCAGGAACTTCTCTTAGAGCAAAGGGCATAGGGGAAGGGAGGACCACTGAGGCCTCTGAAGCAAAGATGGGAGACTTGAGGCCCTGGGCTCGACTGTCCATAAGCAAGCAGTTAAGATGAGGTGGAGTAATTGATCCTGGCTGGTCCTGGAAGAGAAAGCCCTTTGAACGGAGGAAAAAGGATGCATGAGATTATTGAGCTCCAGTGTTTAAACATGTAACTCTTCTAACAACCTTGTGATATTATCCCTTCAGTGATAATTAAACTGAGACTCAGAGATTTTAAGCAATTTGTGAAAGGTTACAGAGGTTGGAATCATGAAATATGTTTTTTCAGATTTTATTTGGGAAGAGATATCAAAGAGAGACAGAAGCAAGAATTATGTTTGCTTAAGTTTAAGAGGTAAAACTATATAAAACTCTTAGAAGAAAAACGGAAATATCTTCAAAACCTTGGATTTGGCAGTGGTTTTTTAGGTATAACATCAAAAGCACAGACGAGAAAAAATAGAAAACTTGGACCTCCTCAAAATTTAAACTTTTGTGCATCAAAGGATTCACTGAAGAGAGAAAGGACAACCCATGGAATGGGAGAAAATACTTGCAAACCATATATCTGGTAAGTGATCAACATCTACTATGCATAAAGAACTACAAGTCAACGACAACAAAAACTACACTCAGTTCAAAAATGGAAAGGATGTGAATAGACATTTCTTCAAAGAAGTTACATAAATGCCTAACCAGCACTATTCTCAAAAAAAAAAAAAAAGAAAAAAGAAAAAACCAGAAAATAATGTGAAGATATGGAGAGATTGGAATGCTAGTACATTGCTAAAGAAATGCAAAGTAGTGCAGCTGCTGTAGAAATGTTTTATGGTTCCTCAAAAAGTTACAAAGAATTTTCATATGACCCAGCATTTCTACTCTTTAGTGTATATCCAAAAGAAATGTGGTATGATATGGAAACTGGCCAAATTACAAATTTGGTAGCTCTCTCCTGTGATCAAAGAAATGACCGATTTTGTTGTATTGGTTACCTGTCATCATTCCTGCTAACCCCAACTCAGTAATCAGGTTCCATCTCTGAGGAAGCACAGTGGATATGATGTGTTCAGGATTATACTGTTTCTAGAAACAAGTTCTGAAGAATTGGTCTTATTAGACCCTTCTGCTCCACTTTGAACTACAGAGAGGATACTGACACTGTGATCTCAAATAAACTCTTTGATTCCTTCAATCATCTTTGCAGCATTTCTTTAAGAAAGATTTATTCAGGCCAGCCTGGGTAGCTCAGTGGTTTAGCACTGCCTTCGGCCCAGAGTGTGATCCTAGAGACCTGGGATCGAGTACCACATCGGACTCCCTGCATGGAGCCTGCTTCTCCCTCTGCCTGTGTCTCTGCCTCTCTCTCTCTCTCTCTCTCACATGAATAAATAAAATATTTTTTTAAAAAAGAAAGATTTATTCAGCTCTTGTGCTGTGTAAAGCAGTGTAAACTATTCTGATTGTTCCTCCTTCCTGAATCCAAAGAAAATCTGGAACTCCTATTTTTACCTGTGGAACTTACTGATTTGAGTTGTTTTCCCCACTTCCCTTCTCAGGTTTCTTTTACTTTATTAGTTTTCTATTACTCTGCAACAAATTACCACAAATATGGTGTTTTAAAATGGTACACGATTTATGATCTCACAGTTATGGTCTGACAAGGTGGCAAAGTATTGGCTGAGCTGTGTTCTCATCTGGAGGCTTGCATGGGGAAGAATCTTCCAAGCTCACTCAGGTTGTTGGCAGAATTCATTTCTCTGCAGTCATAATAACCGTGGCCCTGGATTCTTGTTAATTCTTAGCTGGAAACTACACATAGCATCTAAAGACCACCTACAGTTCCTAGAGGGTAAACGAACCACCCCCCCCAACATGGCCACTTCAAGGTCTGTCCACACTCAAGAAGATGGGATTACACAAAGCACGAACACCAGGGAGTGGGAACATGGGGGAAGCCACCTTAGAGACTTCCTCCATAAAGAATACCTAGAAAAGGTTTAGTTTGCTCTTATTTCTTCCATTTTGTTTGGCTAACGGGGCCTATTCTATTTTCTTGTCTCTTTGGGATTTACCACCCCTTTGCCCCTGGTGTCTGAAGTTTTTTTCAAGCCCTTCTCAAATTACCACAAATTCCTCAACATGAATGTTGTCTCTATGATAATATCTTCTATCTCTCTTTTGTTCTTTGATAAGGACACAGAAAACCCCAGTTCCACTTATCTGCTAAAGAAGTACTCATTAAGCATAAATAGTGGGGTATTTCTGAATTGATTTTTTTTCTTTTTCTTTAAAAAATATTATTTATTTATTTGATAGCACAAACAAGGGGGGTGGTGGGCAGAGGGAGAGGGAGGAGCAGGTTCCCCACTGAGCAGGGAGCCTGCTACAGGGCTCCATTTCAGGACCTGGAGATCATGATTTAGGCTGCTTAACTGACTGAAACACCCAGGTACCTCAACTGATTTCCTTTTTTTTTTTTTTTTTTTTTTAAAGATTTTATTTATTTATTTTTTAATTTACTTATGATAGTCACAGAGAGAGAGAGAGAGAGAGAGGCAGAGACACAGGCAGAGGGAGAAGCAGGCTCCATGCACCGGGAGCCCGACGTGGGATTCGATCCCGGGTCTCCAGGATCGCGCCCTGGGCCAAAGGCAGGCGCCAAACCGCTGCGCCACCCAGGGATCCCCCTGATTTCCTTTTTAACCTGGATGTCTCTCCTAGGACTTCTTTCACACATGGAAAGCAATTTTTTTTTTCTAAACCATTCATTTATTTCTAACATTGCTAGTTATGGTTGGGAGAAACAACCTACAATGGGCTCTTAGCATTCCTGAATGTTTTTACTGGGTATGTCAAGAAAGTAGGGCACTGTTTTCCAGGCCATTTCTTGAAACTGTATTTACAACAAGCACCTTGAAAGAAGGCAACATCTCTCCCTGGACAAAGACCAGACTGCTTTTTCTTCCTATAAAAGGGGTGGGCCAAAAAAAAAAAAAAAAAATTAAAAGGAGTGGACCCCAAATCTTAGCATTCCTCTCCTGTAACACAGACTACTGTAAGTAGGCATCTGTCATAGATGTATCTGTCATATATGTCACTTATTTTTTTAGAGATTAAAACTGATTTTATTGATTTCTGAAGCACCTCGTGCATATTTTGGAGCTTGCAGCCCTGAACCAAGCCCATCTCTTGGTCCTCAGGCCAGACTGAATATAGACATTGGGGAAGGGGACACAAAGAGTGGTGGGTATATACCTGAGTTGTGAGTGTCCACCTAAGAGTTGTGATCTGTTGGGTGAAGATTTTGGGTTGGTGAATTCCTGCCAGAGCCTAAGCAGTGTTTGACAACCTCTAGGATGGCCGAGGTGCAGAGGAGTCCTATACTAAAGGTCCTGGTGCCTGGTGTTGAGAAGTGAGGAGGTAGAGGATGAGGGAGGTATAATGACTTGCTTCAGCTTTACCTCTGCTGATGAGTTCCTTGTGCATATACCCTTTCGTCAGATTGAGATTCTGGAGGAGGGGGAGAAGAAGTGTGCTAGTTTATCCTACTCTCACCCAGTGTCAGTAGGTCCACTATATTTTTAGGACAGGCACCTAGGCCAGGCTCTGAGATACAGCTCCTAGGTATGGTTGTTGCAAGTGTTGGAAATCTCCAAACCTCTTCAGCCCCAGGTCCCAGGCACATTTGCTTCTGCCTGGATGGGGGATCCAAGGCCACAGATGCTCCCAGCTTGACAGGAAGGAGCCAGGGAAGGGTATAGCGGGAATTTCAGCTTAGAGGCTGGGTTAGTCCCAGAGGACTGGGCTGGGCCCTTGCACACTTTTCTGTTTAACAAGAGTCAAACAGCCTGGGTACCTAGCTGAACACTGAGCACTACAGGGACATCCTGCCCTGATGACTATGCAGGTGTTACTGAAGGAACTATGAGTTCCTGGAGTGCAGTTGACTCATATTGTCATAACTATGTGATATTTGTGCATCTAGTGCAGGTACAGGTGTAGCTATGTATGGTTTAGGTAACTGTGCTTAGAATAGCATTGATATAGTGGTTACAGATTGGAGGTAGACAATGGTAAACATAAGGCAAAGTATAGATTTTGGGGGTAATTGCCACCAGTATTCCCTTGAAAGGGTGTGTCCGTCTGCTTTATTCTTCCCTTAGAGTCTGTGTCTGCTGAGGCTGGGGGTCAGGACCCTGCAGTAAACTGAGGACACTCCTGGGGATGAAGATGGGTGTATAGGTGAGGGATGGGGCTGCTGAAGAGGGCAGTGGATTCACTGCTGACCTTGTCATTTCTTTGAAAGCCCACGGCCAAGTTGTTGAGACCAGGGGTATGCATGTGAAACCAGGACTATCCTTAGTAAAGCACAAGCATGGGACAGGAATTATAAAACAGAGTTTATTTTATTTTTATTTTTTTATTTTGTTTTCTATTTAACATTTATTTTTTTATAAATTTATTTTTTATTGGTGTTCAATTGCCAACATATAGAATAACACCCAGTGCTCATCCCATCCAGTGCCCCCCTCAATGCCCGCCACCCAGTCATCCCCACCCCCCTCCCACCTCCCCTTCCACCATCCCTGGTTCGTTTCCCAGAGTTAGGAGTCTCTCATGTTCAGCAGAGTTTAGAGGAGGGAAAGAAAGACAAGCCTGGTTTAAGGTGTGGCCTAGGCGGCTTTATGGAGGAGAGCAACTTTGGGGGATGAATTTGGACCGCATTTGTGTTTGTCGGTCTGTATCTGTTTGCAAGGGTGAAACCTGTGTTTGTGTCTGCCTGTGTGCTTGTGGCAGTGTCTGCTCCAGCATGTCTGACTCAGGGTGTTCTTGAGTCTATGCAGGTGTGTTTCCTGGGCATGTCTCTGGGCACTATTCTGAATTAGTTTTGGAGTGGCCTCATTGAATTTGTGTCTTTGTGTTTGTGTATCTGTGTGGCTGGATATCTGTGTCCATGTGTCTCTATGTGTGGGATTCGGCTCTGGCCTCTCACTTTACCCTGCCCCTCTCCCCTGACACTCCCCAGCTGCCAGCATCATTTACCGCCAGCATCATTTACCGTCCCGCTGTCTGGATTCCCACGGGTCCAGCTGCCTGCCCAGGGTCCTGCCCTCGTGGCCTCTGTAACAGGCCTGACCTTGGGGCGATACACTCTGGAAAGCCCCCAGTATGCTCCTTTCCTGGCCACAGACCCAGAGAAGCTACCGTCGAGGCGGGAAAAGGGGGGCAGTTGGCAGCACCCGCCCCTCCTTCTGGAAACGGAGATCTCCCTCTGGCCCCTTCCCAGGCCCCCTTTCCCTCCCCATGCTCTCATCCAGACCAAGTATTCAGGGTCCTGGCCTCGCTGTCTCTGGGGATAGGAATGAACAGTCCTCTGCAGGCCCAGCCAGACCTAAAGGGATCTGGTCCTCTGTGTCCCCCAGCACCTTACATTGTGTTCATTCCTCATACCCCACCTAAAGTCCGGGCTGTCTTCCCTTCTTTCCTCTCCCTGCATCGGACACAGCAACCATTCTTGTTCTTCATTCTGTGACAGCCCTGGCCTCTGCCATGGGCCTCTGAGCCCAGTGGAACATTAGGCTTTGGATGGCTGGGAAAGAGAAGAAGCCCAGCCCACTCTCACATGGTGCAGGAAGTAGCATCTGTGGGGTTTATTCCTGTTCTCATTCTGAGTTCACTGCCTTCCCTGGATGGGCCGTGGTAAGCAGGTACGGAAATGAAGCAGTCATGGTCTCTATCCTCTAGGACTCAATGTTTGACAGGAGAAGTGATTTTGTGGAGAAGCCACTCTCCTGCACTGCAGTGGTCAGTTGCCTGAAATTCCCTCCATAGAATTCTCAGGTGCCCTCTGCAGAGATTAAGGGAAGGGGTCCATGGGGTCCATGGGTTCCCCATGACACGTTACCTCAGAGCGCCAGAGGTGAACTCCAGGGTTCCCTAGCAAGCACTGATATATTCCTAGCATCTACCACCAATTCTGGAGTAGTAAATGCTTGAGTTTCTGTAAAAATTCTGATTTTTACCTCTCTTGAGCCTAGGAAAACTGGAGGGTGAGGGTTGTGCTAGGGTTCTGAGATGGGATGAACAAGGCTTCATCCCTCAACAGCATCCTACATGAGTCACGGGCTCTGGCCGCTGTCTTCTCTCAGCTCTTGACTTTGCTGAAAACTGAGAATCCTGAAGGTGTTTGTTCCAGCTCATCTTTATACCCTCAACCCTTTGTTGTAAGACCTTGGTCAGCACTATGAACTCACACTGCTCTGGTACAGGTAGTAGTGTTAGGGGACCATGGGAAAGACCTGCTCCACCTAAGTCAGGATGTGTGCACATTAACCTTGTCTTCCCACATGATGCTGCTGTGATCTTTTCTGGGTCATTCTCTTCATGCCGAGTCCTCCCTCATGTCTCCTTGTTCTGTGGCTGTCTGCCTAACTTCCACTAGGCAGGGAGGATGTGCCTGTCATAAGATCTCCTTTGGTCTTTGGGGATGCCTTAGGAAAACACCTGGAGGTTGTTGGCTCAACAGACCTGGGCCTTATATCTTCTCATCTTGGGAGCCACAACGGGGGCTGGTCCCCCATCTCTTAAGCACAGAGTCATCATTTAGAGCAGGGACACATTCATGTTTCTTCCCATCCTGGCTTTTTTCCCATCCTGCTAGCAGTAGACATGTTGTGCTAAGTGCTAGGGTCCTATCGTGGACGAGAGGCCTGCCATTGCCTCTTGGTTTGATGGATATTGAATTTCTTTAGGAATCAATGAAGTAGAGTCATCCCACAGTCCTTCATACTGTATCATAGGGAGACTGCAGCATTTCTTACACTTCCTCTAGCTCTTGGCTCATGTGGGAATGCAGAGGTTTCACCTTCTGAGAAATGTGAGGTATCCAAAACAGAGGTGCATCCCATCTACTCAGAGCAACCTTTATTCCTGCCTGCCAGTTCTCTCCTCCTACCCTTTAAACATATCTAGTCTTTGAACATTAAGATGCTATACCTGTCCTCTTTGTCTCTAGCCTCATGCACTAGGCTCCACACATCTAGAACTTCCCTGAAATCTCTCCCGCCATTCTAATCATCTGAGAGCATTGTCATACACATAATCAGCAGAGGAAACACCTTTTTCTGATGACTGGATATGGACTGTTAGCGATGAAACATCAAAATGACACCAATGGTTTCAGACTGAACGGACAAGAGGAAGTGCCATTAACTGATGTGGGAAACACTGCAATTGGAATAGGTCTGGTATGTGTGATTGGGTGGTGTTAAGGGGGCAGGGAATTAGGATTTCACTTTTGAGATGAATATTGGACAACCATGTGTATATGTTTGGGTTTTTAAAAAAGATTTTATTTATTTATTTATTTATTTATTTATTTATTTATTTATTTATTTATTTATTTATGAGAGAGCACAAGTTGAGGGGAGGGACAGTGGAAGAGGGAAAAGCAGACTCCCCACTGAGCACAAAGCCTAACTCAGGGCTGGATCCCAGGACCTTGGCACCATGACCTGAGCTGAAGGAAGATGCTTAAATGACTAAGCCATCCAGGTAGCCCTGTATAAATTGTTTAGACAGTTTTTTTTCAAGATTTATTTATTCATGAGAGACACACAGAGAGAGGCAGAAACACAGGCAGAGGGAGAAGCAGGCTCCATATAGGGATTCTGACGTGGGACTGGATCCTGGAACTCCAGGATCCTGCCCTGGGCTGAAGGCAGGCGCTAAACCGCTGAGCCACCCAGGGATCCCCTGATTAGACAGTTTGGTCACACAAGCCTACTCGGTAATGATCTCTATAGAGGTAAAGCCTGTCTTTGGTGATTGTTTTGTCTGGCATAGTTCCTGACACATATCAAGTACACAAATATTTTAATTGTCAAATGCAAGATGCCTCTCAAGGTCATTTTTATTGTGAACTTTTTATGTGACCCTCGAGTCCTTTTCATCAGCTGAGTACTTCCTTCTATGGCAGGACCTCACACACCATTGTGCTCATCACATTGATGTAATAATTTATCTGCTTCCTCAGTCCAGGTTTGGATTCAAGTCTATTAAGTATTGCCATGCACCAACCACTATCCTAAGCCCTGGGGATATGAGATTCTATTGTAATTTTTTAGGAGAGAAAGGGTGAGAAACTAAATCAGAAGCAGAGGCAGTAAACATAGAGGAAAGGGGCAACGTGAGGTTCTATAAAAATTAGAACCAGTGACTGACTTGATATATGGTTTGTGCAAAAAAGTGGATGTATAGTGATATTCCCTGACATTAGAAAGGAGTTTGATGGGGCAGAAGGTGTTTGGAAACTTTGAATTAATTTGCATTGTCTTTGGAGCAAGATGGAGCTTCCTTCTATCTATTGGCTATACAGTTGAAGCTCAGAAGAAAGACTAGAGCAACAAAGTGACTTTGGGAATCATCAGTATATTAACAGCAATTGAGGTTTGGGTGTGGATATACAGTTCTCCCCCTTTCCCAGATAAGCTGGGGCTCGGAAATATTAAGTAACTTGTCAAATGTCAGAGTTAGGATTCTAACTCTGATTTTTTTTTCACATTCCATTCTTGTGACTTAGGCCTTAAAATCTGCATCCTTTCTAAGGGTCGCACATTTGGCTTGAAAATGGTAAAAACACATGCTTGAGGATTTTGTAATGCTTTCCTTGTGTTTTGCTGCCCTTTATTCATGTTTATTATCTTTCTCTGAAATCATTCTCTGGTCTGAAATTTCAGTCAGAAGTTTCCTTCTGAAGGAGACCCAAATTTTTTATTCATACAGAACCTTATATTGAGTGGAATAAGCACAACCTTCAGCTATGCTGTTCTGTTGTAGCCTCCTTAAGGGCCAGGATTCCAGTCCTCCTTCCACGGGCACCATTGCCTGCCCCAACTCAGTTAATGGAGAATTAGGACAGGTCCATTCACACCTCTTTGGGAGGTCAGGGAATATTAATCTGATGGCCACCGTTAAGAGATCCACTTCGTGGCAATGGCTATAGAGGCTGGTGGTGGTGCTGGAGTTGAGGGTGGGAGTGCAGGTTGACTGAAGAGGAAGTGGGAAAGGGCTCTAGTATTGACTTACTATGGCAAGTTATTGGAGGGTTCGTAAAACAGGTCTGTAGGAGGAACTTCATTTAGCCTATATGTAAGGGAGTATATAGGCAAGATATGGTGAGATCAGCTTGCCTCTCAGTCTTTCTCTTGGGTAGTTCTTGGTAGTTCTGGCATAGTTCATAGAATTTCACATTATCTTTCCCTTAATGATAAACACATATTACTACAAAATAGCCAATTATTGGATAGTCCAGAAAAACCAAAGGGGCCACAGTCCCTATTCAGTGCTGAGCAGCTTATCCGGTTTAGAGTCTCATGTGTGGCATTAAATTCTGGATCCCTGGCCACCTTCTGTGACTGTTTAATGGAACAGAACACTTTAGAAAAGTTTCCTAACTGCTTTTGTTTGTCTGCTTTAACAGTAAAAGTGCTTCTAAAAACAAACAAACAAACAAACAAACAAAAAAAAACCAGTAAGTGGTTCTGATGCTTTCTGAAATGCATGGGGACATACTGAAGAAAGGGGGAATGATGACAGGCACCGAGGACAGGAGGAGGCAGACTAATCGGTGCTATCTTTGGCTGGGGAGAGGACAAGAGTCATCCTCTGAGGAGAAGACACTGGGCAGATCCTGGGAGCTGAATACAGCTGAATTCGACACTGTACAATGTGCACGAACACATCAAAATAAACATATACAGTCACATAATCATGTGTACGTATGTTCAGGAAGGGAAGACTGGTAAAAGGAGAAAGTGGAGAAGGATTGCAGTTATAGGTGGTATAGAAATGAGACATAGCAGTAAGGCTGGGTACAAGCTGCTGGCAGTACTTGACAAGATGGGATGTCTTTAGAAAAGACAAGATTGAATGTCTTTAGAAAACCACTTGTGATAGGGGTGGTAGAAGGGGAGGAGGGCGGGGGGTGGAGTGAATGGGTGACGGGCACTGGGGGTTATTCTGTATGTTAGTAAATTGAACACCAATAAAAAATAAATTAAAAAAAAAAAAAAGAAAACCACTTGTGTTTGTGGTTCTTTCCCAGCCGTTTCAAAACTTAGACAGCTGCTCTTAAGTACACTAAGGACAAACAGATTGAAACTCAGATTTAGTCACCTACTTTCCCCCAAAGCACTTGAACCTTGGGTTGACTTGCTGGCACCAGACTCTTTTGAATGCAAAGTAAATTGGTTTTGTTCCCTTATCTTACCCTCGTCAGGAACATGTCAGTCTCTGTCCCAGGTACTCAGACGTCCATCTACATGCTCCCACTCCCTGATTCTCTCCCTGTCAGCCCTTGGGAGTGGGGGACAAGCCCCTCTTCATGGCCTACTGTGATCTCCATTCCAAAAGTCACTCATTCCATGCAGCTGGCAGGCAGTGGAGGCGAGCTATGGGCAAGAGAGTTACAGCAGCCTCGCAGATGAGTTCTCCAGAAAGATCTTGCCAATTACCAACAGGGAGCAGAGGAGGGGGGATTCTATCATTTGCTTTTAATATCCTGTCATATTAGCTACCTGCTTTTGATAAACACAAAGTACCTCCTCAAGGTTGGAGCACTGTGGCACTCCTCTAAAACCCTCCCCTGCAGACTGTGGGCCTTTACAGGAGTCATCAGTGAATTCTGCCTGTGGGATTCCTGGCCATTCCTTCTTGTCACTACTATCCTCCTCACGTCCACATTGCTCCTCTGGGCCCAAGGACACCAATGGAAAGCCATGATAGAATTCAAGCCTGACCTTTACGTAGCTTACCTTTCTTCTCTGCTCAAGCCCCTTTATCCACAGTCCAGGGTAGGCTGGGAGGAGTTGTGTGGAAGGCTGACCCAGCTTAAGTGTGGGTTAAAGCTCCTTCTCTAGTTGGGAAGGACATTTTAGCCTCCCTTCATGCCTTGCCTTAACACAGCACAGTGGAGAGAAGGAGGAGACAGACAGTTCTTTGCTTAGGGACATGGATGTATTTTGGGTGGCACTCTGCCCCACCTGTACATTAATGAAAATGACAGTAGCAGCCCTCTTCAAGGGACACAGATGTTGGGGAGCCTACAAAGTCTTTTGATTGTATTGAGTCTTCTTGAGCAGACCAACGTTTCCCTCTAAGGTGAGAGGTGAGATCTAGGGTGCATTCCCTGATTGGGTGACACAAGCCATTCGAGGACAGTGCCTAGGGCAGTGGCGAGGGTGGTCCAGGACTGAGGCAGAATGGAGTTGGTGAGAATGGGAGCGGTGCCGGAGCTTACTGTCTGGGGAATGGGGTCCATCCAAGAAGCCCAGGCACACCTGCTTCTCGGTGGGGGAAGATTGGGCCTTGGAGTTCCCTCTTGTCTTCTGAGTGTTGGTTTGCCCCACCGGACTTTTGGCAGGAGCCAGGATCTTTTGTACATTTTCTTTTCTGGGGTTGGCCACCTTCCCAGCTATAGAGAACATGGATTCCTTATGCCCTTTGCCTTTCATCTTGGAGTTAAAACAGTACAGGAAGGATTTCATCCTACTTCTCAAGCCTGCTTCTGGAAGGCTGGGCCTCTTGTGAGTATGGACTGGCATCTCCTGTCCCTGCAAAACCTGACCTTTCAAAGTTTGGCCCTGCAAAGGCCTAGCCTGAATGAGTTGGCCCAGGAAAGGCTGGCCCTGTGATGCCTGGAGCACCATAGGCTGGACATTCTTAGGAATCCTTGCTGGCTTGAGGATGACACTGAGCTTGGTTAGACTGTCGTGCAGGTCATTCTTCTCGGATACTTTAACCCCAGGGATTCCTGGAGATGGCTCTGGAAGCTTAATCTGAGGGTGATGCCGGGTATTGTGTTCAAAGGGAGCAGCAAGATGAAAATTATGGCTCTTTCGCTGGGGGGTGCGGGGTGCCCTATTCAGAAGTATCCCTTTTGGCCTCTGGGCTTCATCGGGGTCGCTTATTTCTCTTGTAAAGGAGCATGCAAACCCTGCATCCCCTTCCCCATGGTCTCCTGCCAATTTGGGTTTCCCTGGGTCCTCTCTCTTTTCTGCCAGCATGGGGACCTGGGCGGAGTCCTTGCTCTTGCCAGGGCTTTGGGGCTCAGGGCTCCAGGGCTCCTCCAGGCTGGGGCTGTTCGCACTGGCTTCCAGGTGAACACAGAGCACCTGGGCCTCCTTCATGTCTCCGCTGGGCGGTGAGATCTTGGAGGCCCAGTGGGCAGAGCCATGAGGTACTGCTCTTGAACTAGGCTGCTTCTGGTTCTGCTGCACTGCCTTTAACTCAATGGCCAGCTGTTCTTTCAGGTGAAGCCATTCTGGATCTGGGGCACGAGGAGCATCTGGTGGGATGGGGAGATCCTGGAGCAGTGTTTTTCCTTGATTGTTTAGACTCCTGAGAGACTCCTGTGTGGATGTGTTGTCTGGGGTTGCCCCAGTTTGTTCTCTGGACTCCCTTGCCTTTATGGGAATTCCCAGTTGTATCTCTAGGATCTTCTTTCTTAGATGGAAATTTAGTTTGGCTAAGATGGGTTTTTTGAGTGTGTAAAGCTCAGAGGCCTCTGCCTGGCTTTCTAGAGGCACCTCCTCGATCATTTGTTCCACCTGTTCTTCCACCTGGCACTCCTCTGCAGTGTCTGCACAAGTCTTGTTGGCATCTTGAAAGCATGGCCCAGGACTCAGGCACTGCTCTTCAGATGAGATCATCTGAGTCAGAGGTTCAGTAGGGAATTCGCCAGGTCCAGGCACCATTCCTGTGATTACAGCTTGGGTAGAGATTGCCGGTGCCATGGCCCTAGAGAGAGCCACATAATAAAGAGCAGGCAGCCCTGACAAGAAGGCAAGGTACTTGTGCCTCAGAGTCGTCTCCAGTTTCTCAATGGCTCCCTCGGACAGGGCTTGGGGCAGCTTAATGTGTTCAGTGACAGGGTCTGGTGGGGCTTGTTGCTGTTGATCAAGGGCCGTTGGTATCCAGGCCCCAGCTTTCTGTTGTAGGGCAGGGTCAGTTGTGGCCTGTAGCTCCAAGGGCTTGCTTTCTGGGATGCAGGTGAAGGGAGCCACTTGCAGGCCCCCAGGAATTATGCACTGCCAAGAGCTACATACACAAGCAGGGACCTTGCCCTGGTGAATCTGCCCACATTTGGAGTTGATGTGGCTCTGCAATATTGCCTTAGCCTGGTCAAACAAGTGTGGCATGGGGACTGGTACTTGGTCTGTGACTGGAGAGAATGGGTCACCGGCCCCAGGTGCCTCTAGGGCTGTAGGTTGGGGAGCATGCACAGTGGCTAGGGCTGTGCTGCTCCAGGACAGAGTTGACTGATCAGATGAGGACAGGAGCAGTTGGATGGACTCCTGGATCTTCTGGGGCAGGCCCCAGCGATGGTGAATCAACTGCCGCTGGAGATGGAATTCCAGTAGTCTCCGGCCATGCTCCGGGAAGAAAACTAGTTCCCTAGTGAGGACTGTGATGGGCTTCACTGGCCAAGAAGTTTTCTCAGGAGACTGGGCCCTGCCATAGGGCCTATACTGCATGGGGTTCTGGGTATTCTGAGGTCTCTGAAAAACAGCTGACAAGCCCCATCGAAGCTGGAGCTGCCTCTGCAGCAGGTGCCATTCCAAGGCATTGCACTCAGCCAGCGTCAGAAGTGGGACACTGTTTTGAGGTTGTTGGTTGTCAGATGGAATGACCCAGTTTTGGGAAGATGGGGAAGAAGATGCATCTGACTGGGGTGGAGTTTTAGGCAGCAGAGGGAGGATGGAGAAGTCCTTGAGAAAAGGGTCCTTCAAGGGATGCTTGGACACGCTCCCGTTCATGGAGAAGTTTTGAGAGCCTAAGAAGGTGTTAACCAGGGACTCACTGTGCAGAGATGGGAGTCCACAGAATAACTGGATGTATTTCTGCTGCAGATGGCCCACTGAATCATGATTCTGGTAACCAGGAAGTGCATAGAGGGCACTTGAGTCTTTAAGGGCTGGAGAGGGCAAGGCCAGGGCCATATGGTTTGGGATTTGCTGCTGGTGGTGTCTTTGTTCTGGGCCCATGATGGACCACTCAGAAACCCAGAAGGCCTGGGTAGGCTGGTTAGCCATACATGAAGCCCAGTTCTCGCAGGAATAGGGCCCGAGTGTTTCGATAGAAAACTTAGAAGTATTCTTCTGGATGAAAGAAACTGGTTGGTTATTGATAGCTTGGCAAAACAAAGGTGGGTTTGGCATAAGCTGCCGCAGGGACTCCTCCACACGTCTGGGTAGCCCCCACCTCTGGAAATGCATCCATTTTTTCACATGTACTTCAAGAAGCCTCAAGACTTCAGGACTGAGGAATGGCAGGTGGGCAGGGAGGACAGTAACCATATGCCAGGCCATAGGGTGGGTCAGTGTAGTGATTTCTCGGTTTAGGGTCTGCAGAGAGACCTGGGAATTCAAGGGCCAATGCCCTTGGTTTCCACAGACAAGGCCGGGAGTGCTCTGTATCATCTGCTGCTGGTTTACTGGAACCTGAGGCTCTTCAAGTCTTAAACAAGACATAGTCTCTGGGACACAAGTCACCTCCGGAATTTGAAATCCCTGCCCCAGCTGGAGGTGTTCAGCCCAGCAATCATGGATCCTGACTGCATCAGTTGACTGGACAGCTGATTGTGTTAAGCATTTCTGATCCATTAATTCTAACACTGGAGGCGTTGCAGATCGAAATGAAAGTGCTTTGCAGTGTAGGGAACGTTGCTGCAGACTCTGTTCAAACGACACAGTAGACATGGACAAAATCTCTAAGCAAGAGGAGCCCTGCAATGGTCCTGATGAAGGGGAAGATATCAGGGTGTTCTCACCTACCAGCAACTGCTGAATCTCCAGAGCCATGGCATTGCAGATTTGGCAGCAGGTATCTGCACACAGGAGCCGCCGCACACTTCCTTCCTGAGGAAGCCAGTCCTGGCTAGGAAGGGAAGATGGCAACGGTTACTGATGGAGTGACACCTGCTTCTTTGTTTTTTTCTTTGGTGCTTTTTTAAGTCATCTCCATGCCTAGCGTAGAGCCAATGTGGAGCTTAATCTCACAACCCTGAGATCAAGACCTGAGCTCAGATCAAGAGTCAGACACTTAACTCACTGAGCCACCCAAGCACCCCAACACCTGCCTCTTTGAATATGTGTGGCCTGGAGATTTGGCCCACCTTCCCCTAGTCCTGGAACCCCAGGGCATTTACCCATCTCCTTTTCTTCCTAGGAAAATGCCATTGGCAAGTTATGTTGGGCTGGGTTGGACTGAGGGTCTGGAGCTTGTTGGGCAAGGTCTCAGACAACGCATGGAAACACAGGGCCATGAGAGACACTGAGACGTGGGGTGCATTCTCTGTTGGTCTGTGTTGAGAAACTACACCAGAAGGGAACCAGGCAGTGGTGGGGAGCCAATGGCTGGCTGAGGGGCAGCACCAGGAACATTACAGGGGGAACCTGCAGTTAGTCTCTTCTGGAGCTAAGAAGGCCACAGCCTGGCATTCAGTATTTCTAAGCTGTGGAAAATATGGTCTTTGTGGGAACTCTGCATTGTGGGGACTATGGGGTGTCCCAGATCCTGTAAATAGTCTCTTGAGAGCCAATTCCCTTCCTTAGAGATTTTAGGAAGAGGATAAGATGACGGACTCCTTTCTGAGGGCTGTCCCAGGAATTGGCCTCCCTGAAGACAAAACCATGGAATTAATGTCAGCAGGTTCTATGGGTCTGCCCTTGAATGGTTGCAACAGGAATATGACAATGGTGATTTGTTTATATATGCATTTATCTATTCTCTTGACTGGATAACTTACATTGTGGCTGAGCGCAAACTCATGTAGAGTCTTCAATGAATTACATACTAGCAAAATCCTGACTTTCAGGACCACTGTGAACCTAGCCTAGAGCAAAACTGGGAGACTCCCTGTCCTGAGACACCTGATCCCCCTCTGCCCTGGCAACTCTCTCAACCAGTGCTCAGCATCCACTGTCTGACTCCCTCCGGGACATTTTCCCTCTCCTGGTCCCTGCCACAGGCCAACCAGAGAAATCGTCCCAGGCCAGGCTGGGGATTTGGAGGATGCAAAGAGCAAGTGATCACCTTCTCATGACAGAGAGCAGCTCCCACGGCTTATCAGCTTCTTCCTGACAAAATCTCCTAGCTGAAAAACCAGCAGAGTGTTAACAAAGAATGAGAGGATGCAGGGTCATCCTATAGGAAGCTAAAGGCCTTTGAGGAAGAGGAGGCTGAAAACCCCAACAGTCAATGCTCTAAGGCACATATGCATACAGCTTAACCTACTACAACATGCTGTCCTAGACCTCATTTCATTTGATCATCACAACCACACTGCGAGTGAGGCAGGATCATGAGATGCCCATTTCGTGGATCACAGACTGAGAGATGAAGTCATTTCCACAGGGTGGTAAAACTAGTAAATGACACAGCTAAGGGCTTCTGTCCTCCTTCTATATTCTTCATTCTCAAAGGCAGGTGTAATGTAGAGATTTTTGTAACATTCCCAGGCTCTGATTTTCCACCCAAGAAAGTGTTCTGGGAGAAATTGTCAACTGAGGCAATTGGAGCCTTCAGTGGTTAGAGCACCTGGTTACTGGCTCCAAGGCTCGTAGAGGGATAGGAATCAGGGGAAACTTGCCCATAGTGAGGCGAGTCAGAAGAGAGTGAGACCGTACCTCTTGATGCTGCATCTCTTATCCTGACTTTTCGGTGACGCTTAAAGACAAAATGTTAGAGTATAATGTTGGGACACCTTTTTTTAATGTTTAAAACCAGACAAAGCTGATATATATTTCCCAATCCCCTTCTATATATCTGTGTCTATATTTTACTTACTTTCCTAACTTTGCTTTCCATATCCATCTCTTTTCACCTCAACATTTCCCTTCTCTGCTTGTGTTTGATTTATTTCAAGGCTCTTCCATATTCTCATTTATTTCCCAAGAGAAGTTATGCATGAGGTTTATGATGAAGCAAGAGAAAGAGTGCAACAGAATAAAGGGCGTGTGGGTGTAATAGCTAAAGGATTTCTGTTAACAAATGCCTATAGCAACCACCAACCAGAAGAATCCTGCTAATTGGGAGGTACTCTGAGATCCAGGATGTAGATTCCATTTCATCTAGGTCTCAACTCCAACCAGATCGAAAGGTTCTTTATTTTCCAACTAGAATACACTGTAAGATGGCTTAGAAAGAAATTCTTACTAGTCCCTGAGAAGTACCATATAAGAGTTACTGATTGCATGGCATAAAATTTAGGGGGCGTGGGTGGTAAAAGGAGAGACTCTGAGATCTTAAAGGCTTCTTATCTGAGGCTTAATTAATTAATTCATGGTCATAAAGTTTCCCTACCTGGCAGCAGATCCTTTGAGGTTCCAACCTTAATCCATGGTAACTCTTTGTTACTCGCCAGATAATTAGAAGAATAATAAAGATGAAGCCATAGGTATATAAGGGATACTTGAAATCCCACAGAACAAAAGTATGGCTCAACATGGTCTAAACCTCATTAACATGAAGATACTAACCATCCCTATATCTAGGCATTCAGGGTCCTGATGCCTAATGATTCTCAATGTTATGCCTTATCATCTCCACCTCATAGATGATGGAACCAGGCCATTAGACTGCATCACAAAGCCCTTCTGTTTCACAAGGCAGGTGTTGTGTCAAAGACTTTTATCTGTCCTAGGGAAGCTTATGTGGTGATTAAGTCTGTAGGTGAAGGTGCCTGGTTGTCTGTAAGGGTTACAGAGCCTGAGACTAAAAGTGTCTACTTATAGGTGGTGTCTATGTCTCCACTTTGTCTTTACTGTACATATCCTACACCAGCCTGATGTCTTGGCTCTCTCCTTTACAACTGTCTGGTCACCTGTCCCCAGAAAACTGAATGTTTAGGGACATAGGACACCTTTTGTGGAAGAGTGGTTGGGACAGAGGACTCTCCACCTCCTCCACCTGTACAGGAGCTATATCTGTGAAGCACACATGAGCTTAGGGAGGGCAGAGTCTGGTTATGGCTTGAGAATGGAGAGCTATGATATTACAGGCATTGGGTGATGGAGAATCAGAAGTATATGAAGGGGCCCATGGCTTATATAGGAGGAAAAGGGCAAGGTGACATTTAAATGCCATTGTGGGAAGCAGGGAGAAATGCCTCCTGGTCTGTGTGGCCTCAAGCTTATGAGTAGGTGGGAAGAGATATAGACACTGCCTTCTATGGAGATACAGTAACAAGATTCATTTATTGAGCTCCTTAAAAGTTGGTTTTCTAGAGATGTTTTTTACCATGTTATAGAATTCTGTCTGTTTGTGGATAGGACTACCTTCAGAGAGGCATTAGTGGCCACTTCCAACTTAAGGTCATAAGCTAGTTGGTGATCATGGTTTGAGTAGAGTATCAACTGATCTACTCTGGATACATGCTGTTTGCCTGAAGGAGGGTTTTTGTTTTTGTTTGTTTGTTTGTTTTTAACTTGGATTTCTTTTAAGATTTTATTTATTTATTCATGAGAGACACACAGAGAGAGGCAGAGACACAGACAGAGGGATGGAGAGCCCGATGTGGGACTCAGTCCCAGGACTCTGGGATCACACCCTGAGCCGAAGGCAGGCGCTCAACCACTGAGCACCCAGGCATTCCTAACTTGGATTTTTGAAACCTTTCAGCAAGCCATCTGTTTTCTAATTCATTCCTGGGCCCAACACTTCTATTCTCTGCCCATTTATTTATACATTTGTTACCTGATTGACTTCTGTGGTTATTGTCATATTTCTCCAACACTGAACTTCTGAATTTCCCTGAGAGTCTTACCCTGCTGACAGCAATCTCACAGCCAAAAATGTCTTTGTGCTCAAAGTCTCTGAAGAGGCTATTTTGGTAACTTCTCCAGAATCCAGTCCTCCACCCGGCTGCCATGGCGAGCCCTCAGTCTGTGCTTATCCTAAGCTTGGAAGTGTCAAGGGTACAAAGACATTTGAGTTATGTTGCCTTCCTGCTCTTGAGGCACTTCACTATCTGGTTACCAAGATAAGACTAATTCACACAAAGCAGAAGCCAATAATCTAGAACAAATAGAATTGCATATCATTTGCAATGTCCAGGTTATAAATATCACATTTCGGAGGAGAGAAATCATAGTAAGGATCAGGATGGTCAGAGAGGGCTCCCGGGTAGAGTGACATAGAGGTTGGGTCTAAAAGTGTAGGCTGTGGGGGAAGGAGCATGTTCCAGATGGGAGAGAAACTTAAGAACGAAACTAGAACACAGAGCAATGGGCCACGGAGTGCATTTGGCAGTGAGAAATGTAGTCTATCTCTAGCAGAGGTGGAGATAGGTGGATTAGAGGGGACATGTGGCAGAAGATTGGGATGAGGTCTCTTGATGAAGGGCCAGTGCATTTAACTGATTTTAATATTTGAAACTGTGTTTTATAAAGTAGGCATACATAGACACTATACAACATTCAATGGGCAGAATAAGGTATGTAGGAAATATGTATGCTCACCCTTGTCTCTCATTTCCCAGCTTTCCTCTCTCGAGTCATTTATTCCTATCAGATTTCTGTGTATCTTTCCAAATGAGTCTAGCATAGCCAAAAATAAATGAATTATGCTTTTCTTCACAAATGGTAGTATGACAGTTTCCCTTTTATTTCGTTTAATAATACACATATATCTTATATGTACCATTAAGTTAACGGCTGTAATGTCTTCCTTGATATAACACAATTCCTCTTTAATTCTTTATTAATAGATATTTAGTTGTTTATAGTCTTTTGCTGTGAATAAAATGCTGACACAACCTTATATTATAAATCTATGTTACACATGTATGAGTATATAGGTAGGGAAAATTTCTGTGAATGAATTGACATTTTAACAATATTAAGCTTTTTGATCCATGGATATGGTATATCTCTCCATTTATTTAGGGTATCTTTAATTTGTCTCAGAAATGTTTTTTTGTACAAGTCTTATACATATTTTGTGAATTTACCCCTATTTAACATTTTATGATACTATTTTTTAAAAAAGGTTTTTATTCATTCATGAGAGACAGAGAGGGCGGGGGGAGAGGGCAGAGATATAGGCAGAGAGAGAGAAGTGGTCTCCCTGCAGGAGCCTGACGTGGGACCTGACCCTAGGACTCCAGGATCACGCCCTGGGCCAAAGGCAGGCGCTCAACCGCTCAGCCACCCAGGTGTCCCTTATGATGCTATTATAAGTGATATTGCTTTTTAATTTTAACTTCTAGTTTTTATTGTTAATATGTAGAAATAGAATTTGTTGTATCATATCCTGCAATCTTGTTAAATTCACAAATAGTTGTAATAGCTTTTTTGAAGTAAATTCTTTAGTATTTCCAAAATGATGATAATGCCTGACAATTTTCACCTCCTTTTCCAATTTGAAAGCCTTTTGTTTCTCTATTTTTACCCTATTGCAGTGACTAAAACATTCAGCATCATGTTGAATGGAAGTGGTGAGAGCAGACATCTTTGCCTTGTTACTGATCTTAGGGGGATAACATTCTTTTTTCTTTCTGCTCCTCAGACTTGTAAATTTCAAAAGTCCTATTTTTACATCTGCTGATTCTTTCTTCTGTCTATACAAATCTGCCATTGAATTCCTCTAGTGAACCTTTCCTTTTACTTATTGTATTTTTTTCAGATTCAGGATTGTTAGTTTTGTTTTTTGTTTGTTTTTTTAATACTTTCTATCATTTAGGGCACCTGGGTGGCTCAGTCAGTTAACCACTGAACTCTTTATCTTAGCTCAGGTCTCTATCTCATGATTGTGAGTTCAAGCCTGCATTGGGTATCACGTGGGTGTGGAGCCTACTTTTTTACAAAATTGGATGTCTTTGTTGATATTTTGTACTTTTTTATTAAGTTTTATTTATTTAAGTAATCTCTACACTCAACATGGGGCTTGAACTCACAACCTTGAGATCAAGGGTTGCAGGTTCTGACTGAGCCAGCCAACAGCCCACATTTTGTTCCTTTATGATTGCCTTTAGTTCTTCATCTATGCTTTCCTTTAGCATATATAATTTTTATTTATTTATTTTTTATATATTTTTATATTTTTTTAATAAATTTATTTTTTATTGGTGTTCAATTTGTCAACATACAGAATAACACCAAGTGCTCATCCCGTCAAGTGCCCACCTCAGTGCCTGCCACCAGTCACCCTCACCCCCTGCCCACCTCCCCTTCCACCACCCCTAGTTCATTTCCCAGAGTTAGGAGTCTTTCATGTTCTGTCTCCCTTTCTGATATTTCCCACTTATTTTTTCTCCTTTCCCCTTTATTCCCTTTCACTATTTTTTATATTCCCCAAATGAATTAGACCATATAATTTTTGTCCTTCTCCGATTGACTTATTTCACTCAGCATAATACCCTCCAGTTCCATCCGTGTCAAAGCAAATGGTTGGTATTTGTCGTTTCTAATGGCTGAGTAATATTCCATTGTATACATAAACCACAACTTCTTTATCCATTCATCTTTCGATGGACACCGAGGCTCCTTCCACAGTTGGGGTATCGTGGACATTGCTGCTATAAACATCAGGGTGCAGGTGTCCCGGCGTTTCATTGCATCTGTATCTTTGGGGTAAATCCCCAACAGTGCAATTGCTGGGTCATAGAGCAGATCTATTTTTAACTCTTTGAGGAACCTCCACACAGTTTTCCAGAGTGGCTGCACCAGTTCACATTCCCACCAACAGTGTAAGAGGGTTCCCTTTACTCCACATCCTCTCCAACATTTGTGGTTTCCTGCCTTGTTAATTTCCCCCATTCTCACTGGTGTGAGGTGGTATCTCATTGTGGTTTTGATTTTATTTCCCTGATGGCAAGTGATGCGGAGCATTTTCTCATGTGCTTGTTGGCCATGTCTATGTCTTCCTCTGTGAGATTTCTGTTCATGTCTTTTGCCCATTTCATGATTGGATTGTTTGTTTCTTTGGTGTTGAGTTTAAGAAGTTCTTTATAGATCTTGGAAACTAGCCCTTTATCTGATATGTCATTTGCAAATATCTTCTCCCATTCTGTAGGTTGTCTTTTAGTTTTGTTGACTGTATCCTTTGCTGTGCAAAAGCTTCTTCAAATTGGCAAAGAAGAAGTTAAACTCTCCCTGTTCGCTGATGACATGATACTCTATATAGAAAACCCAAAAGACTCCACCCCAAGATTGCTAGAATTCATACAGCAATTTGGCAGTGTGACAGGATACAAAATCAATGCGCAGAAGTCAGTGGCATTCTATACACTAACAATGAGACTGAAGAAAGAGAAATTAAGGAGTCAATCCCATGTACAATTGCACCCAAAAGCATAAGATACCTAGGAATAACCCTAACCAAAGAGATAAAGGATCTATATCCTAAAAACTATAGAACACTTCTGAAAGAAATTGAGGAAGACACAAAGAGATGGAAAAATGTTCCATGCTCATGGATTGGAAGAATTAATATTGTGAAAATGACAATGTTACCCAGGATAATTTACACATTTAATGCAATCCCTATCAAAATACTATGGACTTTCTTCAGAGAGTTAGAACAAATTATTTTAAGTTTTTTGTGGAATCAGAAAAGACCCCGAATAGCCAGGGGCAATTTCAAAGGAAAACCATAGGTGGGGGCATCACAATGCCAGATTTCAGGTTGTACTACAAAGCTGTGGTCATCAAGACAGTGTGGTACTGGCACAAAAACAGACACATAGATCAATGGAACAGAATAGAGAATCCAGAAGTGGACCCTCAACTTTATGGTCAACTAATATTTGACAAAGGAGGAAAGACTATCCACTGGAAAAAAGACAGTCTCTTCAATAAATGGTGCTGGGAAAATTGGACATCCACATGCAGAAGAATGAAACTAGACCACTCTCTTGCACCATACACAAAGATAAACTCAAAATGGATGAAAGATCTAAATGTGAGACAAGATTCCATCAAAATCCTAGAGGAGAACACAGGCAACACCCTTTTTGAACTCAGCCACAGTAACTTCTTGCAAGATACATCCACGAAGGCAAAAGAAACAAAAGCAAAAATGAACTATTGGGACTTCCTTTAGCGTATATAAGATGGTTGTTTTTAAAATCTTTGTCTAGTAAGGCTAATGCTTGTGTTCATCTAGGGACAGTTTTGGCCAGTTTATTTTTCCCCTTTACGTCAACTATACTCTCCTTTTCTTTTTAATCCTTGTAATTTTTTTTTCCACAGGCAGGTGAAACAATTTTATTTCACAGTTGTCTTTAAAACCACAAAGACACTATGTTCTTCATGTAAAAACACTAGTACAGATAACTATACTTTCTAGAAAATGATTATATAGACCCTCTCAAAGAAAAATGCACACCATTATATGGTTCAGACAAGTTACTTGGGAAAAACACATCTGGACCGATTCCTAAAACATACCAGAAGACCACGCTGCATCTTTTGGTTCAAAGTATAGATTACTGTCATCAGTAAGGGCTCCTGCATTCTCACATATTTGATAATACACATATAGACTGGTTTGTGACTTAATGCTCCATTGGTTCATCAGCCTTTTCTGCAGGTTCATCAGCAGGTTGAGTAGGCTGTGCCTTTCTCTGTGGTCTTTCTTCAAGACCTTCCAGGAATGGAGATACATCATCATCATCATAAATCGTAAACTCCAAGTCTTTACCAACAATTCCAATGGAAACATTCTTTGTAGTTAGGTCCTGTTCTGCAGGAAGTGTCTCTCGTAAGGCACGCAGACCATGTTTAACCAGTTCATTCAAATTGCACTCCATAAACCCAGATATATGTCTCTCCAAGTAAGTACAAGCTGATTGAGAATGGGCTCCAATGGACATGGCTCTACAGTCAAAATAGTTGGCAGATGGACAGGTTTGGAAAATGTGAGGGCCCATATCATCATTACCAGCAATAAGCAGTCCAACACCATATGGTCTCCGGACATACCTTTGTGTTGGTATCTGGGTCTTGCTTCCAATTAGAGATACAAGACGAGACACAGGAAGAGGTCTGTCAAATACAAATCTGGAATCCAAACACTCCTGGCGCATAAAATTACATAACAGTCTAGCATCAGCAGTAAGTCCCACAATTGAGATACCAATATGGTTATCAACATGAAGAATTTTCTTCTGATGAGCTGCAAGCTCTGACTGTGCTCTCTTCAATGCAACCAACACTGCATGGGTTTTTGATTTCAGACCAACTGTGGCTGGACCTTGTTTGACAGCTTCCATTGCATATTCAGTTTGATGAATCCTGCCCTGAGGGCTCCAAACAGTGACGTCATTGTCATACTGGTTGCGAAACATGGTTCTGGCATGGGTCCCGGTGCGGCCTCCGGCCTGTAACTTTTTTTTTTAAAGATTGGGCACTTGTGAAAACAGCCACCTGTCTCAGTCTTTGCAGACTGGCTCTATTCTGGGGCAGTCCTTTTCTAATTAGCTAGAGAGGCTCAGAGCCTAGGGATAAGCAAAATATAAAAATTTAAGGTCTTTTCAGTTCTTTTCACAAGTCTGTCTTGGCCAGGACTGATCATGGCCTTTTTAATTCCCTTAAATATGTGGCTGCTTCTGAATGTCCAAGTCTTTCAAAGAATCTCACTCAGCTTCTCCTTTGGGCTTTTTATGGTCTATTATATGTCCTGCTCAAAATCTTTTGCTCATGAGTTGGTAGTCCCCTTGCAGCTTTCATGAGTAGCAGCTACCTCTTCTTGCTGCATGAACTCCAAATAAGGGGGGATAGATAAGTCCTTCAGGCAGCCCCCACATAGGTTCAAATGTTCAAATATGGTCTGTTCTGCTCTGTTTGGTTTAAGGAAGGGAATTGGGAATTGGGCTGCCACTCTGTCTAGACCAAAACCTCACCACACTGGGGAAGGGGTGGAGCAAAGGCAAGTAAACACGAAATAAATTTTCCTACTATTTTTAATATGTATTTTTTATTGTACATTTGCTTGGTCGCTATAGACCTTTGACTACTTTCCATGGCTCATATAAGGTTATTATAGTTGTTAGTTTCTGGACTTTTTAAATGTTTCCATGGGAGAGTGAGGACTTGGAGCTTCCTAGTCCACCTTTTTTCTACAAATATTGTTGAGCTGTGTTTTGTAATTCATTAAGTTACTTGGAACAGTTTGATGCTTTCAGGTGTTCCTTATAAACTTTATTAGGCAGATCCTACCAACGTTTAGTCCAAGATTAATTTTTACTTAATGTTGAGTCAAGGCCTTGTTTATACTCCATCCAATGTCCCATTTATTTTGATGTTTTCTACTCTCTGTTGGAATAAATACTTTTTCTACCTCTGTGTGATCTCTGGGCATTATGCTTTTATATCTTAGGAATTTTAAAAAAGTCCTATCTCAGGTACTTTTCTTACATGCATATACTGACTAGTCCCTTGTGAACACTTGAGGGAGACCTTCTTCAGATCTTAAGAGTTCTCTCTCTGTCCAGCACTTTCTTTTCAGATACGATGCCATGGCCATCTCTAACACCCAGCTCCATCTCCTCAACTCATAGACTGTCAAGTTCTACTTGGGTTCCTCCTTACTATGCCACAACGTGGGAACTTTGTCCAGGCCATAAGCTGACACAACTGTAGAGCTCACCTCATTGATTTCCTATCTCTCAGTGATCTCTATCATTTGTTGCTTGATGTCTAATGTCTTAAGAGTTATTGTTTATTTTGTCTAGTTCTGTAGTTGCTATAGATAGTAGGGTAAATGTGGGCCCTGTTACTCCATCTTGACCAAAAGTGAGAGTCTCGACAGAGTTGTAAAGTTTTCTTTCTATGGTTCTTGCTTTATTTTAATTAGGGCTTATTCCTATGTTTTATTTTATTTTTGCTATTAGAAATAAGTGCTATTCAGTTCTATTTACTAACTTCATAAACAGGATTAAAAATGTCAGTTTATTTCCTTTGGCTTCTGTTATCTGAACACAATTTTTATATCTTTCAGTCTAATTTTTATTCCTCTTTTTTCCTTGTCTAATTATGTTGGCTTGCACAGAGTTGTCCTGCTCCTACTTTATTTTTTTAAAAAATATTTTATCTAGTTATTCATGAGAGACATAGAGAGAGGCAGAGACATAGGCAGAGGGAGAAGCAGGCTCCCTGTGGGGATCCCGATGCAGGACTGGATCCTAGAACTGTGGGATCACGCCCTGAGCTGAAGGCAGATGCTCAACTGCTGAGCCATCCAGGTGTCCCGACCTGCTCCTACTTTAATGAGAAGGTAGATGTTGATGATTTTTGCAAGAAGATTTTTAAAGATTGTTAAAGAAGATGTGATATATATGTATATCTCTTTCTTTACAGATACTATGCATACATTTTTTAATATTACTCAGACATAAGAAAGGAATGAAATCTTGCCAACTACAGTGACATTGATGGAGCTAGAGGGTATTATCCTATGCAAAATAAGTCAGTCAGAGAAAGACAAATACCATATGATTTCACTCATACATGGAACTTAAGAAACAAAACAAACATGATAGGGGAAAAAGGAGTGAGAGGCAAACCAAAAAACAGATTCTTAACTACAGACATCAAACAGATGGTTACTAGAGGGGAGGTGGATGAGAAGATGAGTTAAAAAGATGATGGGGAATAAGGAGTGTGCTTGTGGTGAGCACTAGGTGTTGTATGTAAGTGTTGAATCACTAAATTGTACACCTGAAACTAATATTACACTGTGTATTTACTAACTGGAATTTAAATAAAAACTTTAAAAATTAAAAAAATTGCGCGTGTGTATGTGTGTGTGTTGAGAATGTGAGTGTATAATCATGTTAAGGATTCTATTTTATATACAATTTTTATAAAGAATAGTTGTTGAATCCGCTTCAGATAATGATGGAGTAACCGAACTACATTATGCCTCCAATTGTAAGGAAGTACAAAATGAGACCAAATACATGCACAAGTTGTGTGGACAGTAGCACAGTGGACTTTGATCTTTTAGACAGGAGAAACACACGAGTAAAGCTTCAAAATTGCCCCAGGATTCTGTCTGGAGTCACCCTGTGGACTATTGTAGAGAAAGGTGAGACCCAAACAGAGCACAGTTGTATTGCTATGCTCTGGAAGTAGAGTTAAGCATTTCTGGCTTTTTTTTTTTTTTAAGATTTTATTTATCCATGAGAGACCGAGAGAGAGAGGCAGAGACAGAGGCAGAGGGAGAAGCAGGCTCCATGCAGGGAGCCTAACATGGGACTCGATCCAGGGTCTCCAGGATCAGGCCCTGGGCTGAAGGCGGCGCTAATCCACTGACCCACCCAGGGTGCCCCATTTCTGGCTTTTGAGCTTTTCTGTAGCTGTGCAGAAAAGGAGAACTGGGAAGATGTACAATGTGCCCTTTATGTTTCTGGTTGAATGATAATTTGCACATGTACAGAAGAAGATTCTGTACAATCTAGTTAAGGACAGCTGCTAGAGAGCTGTGAGCTGAATTGAATTTCAGGAGGTTTCACTGTTGTGTTAGACATAGGAGTCCAGTGGACCAAGATGGAGAGAACTCACTGAACATCATAGACACTCAATTGTCCTTCCAGAAAGGCCACTCTGTAGGATAGGACTACTCTAGACCTAGATAAGGGCCACTCTAGTCCCATCCTAACAAAGGTTGGCACAGCTTTTGAAAAAAAAGTGTTATTGATCTGCTAGTAAATTAACTGTGTGCCAGAACAAACCTCAATATTTTCTAAATGTGAGGCTGAGGTACAGAAGTTACAAGATTATCCTTGAACATCTTCTTGTGGATAAAGTATAGAAGTGCTCAAAGAATCATGAAGACATATCACAAGGGCACAGCGGCCAACTTAAAGAGGCTGCCACTGGGCAAGTGTGGGACAATTTGAGCATCAAAATAGTGGTAATAATAAATTATAACATATTGAATTAAATAAGAATTAGTTCTTACTGATATAAATATGAGAGGGAGGAAAGTTCCTTATAGAAGATTGTCAACTTATATAGAAGGAATGATAATGTTAGAAAGTCTATAATGATTGCCACGACTAGTATGTGAAAGTTTGAGGAAGAACAGAATATTTTCATAGATTCAGAGTATCTTCTCACTAGTTAAGGCACCACCTTAACCAAACCAATCATTATCAGTATTGGGACAAATAAAATCATATGCCCCCTGATATAATGCACTAAGAAGAACACAGTATCACTTCTGTTGTAGAACGGTCAAGAGTGCAAAACTTGAAACACTGGACAAATGGAGGGACAGTCTTCCAAATAACTGTATTCTTCCAACAATAAGAGACAAGACAACTGAATGTAATGCATGAGGGAAAAGCCAGCTATAAAGGACATTAGGGGAGTAACACTGTCAGTTTTACTCTTTAGAAATTACTTTATTTGCTTTTTTGGGGGAAAGATTTTAGGGGAGCAAGCATAGAACAAGGATCATTAAGATACCATTGTCTAGCTCCAGACTATTAGGTTGCTCTACGTAGTTCCAGCTGGACATGGTCGGATTTTAGATGGACTTTTTAGCAGTAGACTTGGTAAGAAGTTGTGTATTTTGGAGACACATCTACTGGTGGATTGAATGTTGGGTGTGAAGGTAAAAATATAGATTTAAGGAGGAGCCTGGGTGGCTCAGTTGGTTAAGTGTCCAACTCTTGGTTTCGGCTCAGTCATGATCTTATGGGTTGTGAGAAAGACCCGTAGCAGGAAGTCTTCTTGGGGATTCTTTCCCTCTGCCCCTCCCCCCACTGCGTGCACTCTTTCTCTCTCTTTCTCTCCCCCCCTCAAAATAAATGAGTCTTTAAAAAATAATTAAGGAAAATCTCTAGGTTATTATTGGCTTGGGGAATTGGATGGGTGGTGCTATTTAATGATAAGGTAAAGGCTTGGGGACTATGGATTTTGGGGAATGGGGGATGAATATTCACATTTGGCTTTATTATGTTGGAGGTGCGTATTACTCATTTAAGCAGAAATGTCATATGAGGAATTGGATTTACAGGTCTAGAAGTCAGGGTGTAGGTCTCACCTAGAAATATAAAGTAAAAATCAGTATCTAGGCATAATTGAAGTTATGTTACGTGGCCAGATAAAATCTTGGAGAGAGTATAACCAGAAAAGAACAGAATTAAGCAGGCTAAACAGAGATCTGGTAGAGGAAGAAGGGCCAGCAAAGGAAATCAGAAGGAACAGACAGTGGGTTTGAGGAAAAAAGGGAGTGTGTTTAGTCATTGAATTGGAGTTCATAATAGCCAAAGAAAGGAAACAATCAATCAAATCAATCAAATGGACAAATAAAGTATGCCATATCCATAAGGTGAAATACTATTTAGCAAATAGGGGATCCCTGGGTGGCTCAGCCTTTGGCCCAGGGCATGATCCTGGAGTCCCGGGATCAAGTCCCACAAGGCTCCCTGCATGGAGCCTGCTTCTCCCTCTGCCTGTGTCTCTGCCTCTCCATCTCTCTGTATCTCTCATGAATAAATAAAATCTTTAAAAAAAATTATTTAGCAAATAAAGTACTGACTGATATATGCTACAATGTAGGCGACCTGTCAAAAACATGCTAAGTGAAGAAGCCAGTCACAAAAGACCACATATTGTAGTTTTACAATACATTTCACAACATAGTACTCCATTTATATGAAATGCCCAGGAAAGGCAAATATAGACAGATATTATGTTAATTTTTCAGGTCTTTGGGCAGTGAGGGGAAGTAAGAGGTGAGGATGGGATATGCTAATGGTTATAAAGTTTCTTACTGGAGGGACAGCTGGGTGGTTCAGCTGTTGGGTTCTGCCTTTGGCTCAGGGTGTGATCCTGGAGTCGCAGGATCAAGTCCTGCATCAGGCTCCCTCCATGGAACCTGCTTCTACCTCTGCCTCTATCTCTGCCTCTCTCTCTGTGTATCTCTCATGAATAGATAAATAAAAGCTTAACAACAACAACAACAACAACAACAAAGTTTCTTATTGGCGTAATGAAAAAAGTCTGAAGTTGATTATGATGATGGTGACACAACTCTGCAAACAGACTATGCCCCACTAAATTGTAAACTTTAAATGAGTATGATATATGCATTATATCTTGATAAAGTTAGAATTTTTTAAAATGTGAAATAAAGATTTTAGACATAAAAAGCTGAAAGAATTCATCACCCTACAAAAAATTTTAAAGGAAATCATTCAGGCAGAAGGAAAATGACAGAAGATGGAAATAAGAATTATAAAAAAGTAATGACGAGAACTACAGGGACACCTGGGTGGCTCAGCAGTTGAGCCTCTTCCTTTGGCTCAGGGCATGGTCCCTGGTCGGGGGATTGAGTCCTGCATCAGGCTCTGGGCAGGGAGCCTGCTTCTTTCTCTGCCGTGTCCCTGCCGCTCTTTCTGTGTCTCTCATGAATAAATAAATAAAACCTTTAAAAAAAAAAAACTACAAATGATTAGAATGCAGGTAAACATATATTTTCCTATTATTCATGTCTCTTTAAAGATAAATGACTGAACAGAAATAACAATAATGTGCATTTAAAATATATGTATAAGTAAAATATATGACAATAAGGCCATAAAGGCATAGAGTGGAGAAATAGAAATATATTATTATAAATTTCTCATATTATATATGAAATGTATTAGTGACACTTGAAGGTAGTTGGTAATATGTTTAATACTTAAACCATAAACCCTAGTATAACAACCAAAATAACAAAAACAAATAATTATAGAAAATCAAATGAGATCAAATGGGTCACAGAAAACACTGAATTCAAAAGAAGGCAGAAGTAAAGAGGAAAAAATGAAACAAAGAACACTGAAAATGAATAGTAGGATGATAAGCTGAAACCCAACTATGTCAGTAATAATAATCAAAATAGGAAGGCAGAGGTTGAGTAATTGAAAAAGCAAGACTGAATTGTATGCTGCCCATAAGAAGCAAATTTCAAATATAAAGACAAATCTGCTAAAAGGATAGAAAAAAGATAAAGCATGCTAATTCTAATAAAAAGAAAGCTGCAGTGGCCATATTAATCTTAGGCGAAGATTTCACAGCAAAGAGTAGGAACACAGATAAAAGTCATTTTATAGTGATAAATGGGTTAATTAATCAAGAGAACGTAACAGTCCTAAATATTTTTGCTCCGAATAACACAGCTTCACAGAAAGTAAAAAAGGACTGAGGAGAAATAAATCTATCGTATTCAGAGATTTCAAGAACCATTTCTCAATAACTGATAGAAAAAGTAAAAGAAAGTCAGTAAAATATAAAAGGCTTGAACAATGCCTCAATTTATATTAATTATATGTTAATTTATATTAACTTAATATAAATGTCCTTCATAAGAATATTTCACCCAGTAACAGCAGAATATACATGTTCTTCACATGCACATGAAACATTGCATTGTCATAATGCAAATATCAATAAATTTAAAAGAATTCAAGTTATACAAAATGTGTTCTCTGACTGAAATGGAATTAAATTAGAAATTCAATTACAGAAATACATCTGGAAAAGCACCAAATATTTGGAAACAAAATAAGACATTTCTAAATAAAGGAAAAATCTAAAGGGCAATTAAAAGCATTTTAAAATATATTCTGGATGAAAAGGAGAATAAAATTTGTAGGGTGCAGGGAGAAATGTATAGTACTAACTAGATCTATGCAAAACCCCTCTCCCATCAACAATTTCAGGTTCTACATTAGAAACAAGATAAAAAGGGGAGGATCCCGGGGTGGCTCAGCGGTTTAGCGCCTGCCTTTGGCCCAGGGCGCGAACATGGAGTCCCGGGATGGAGTCCCATGTTGGGCTCCCTGCATGGAGCCTGCTTCTCCCTCTGCCTGTGTCTCTGCCTCTCTCTCTCTCTCTGTCTGTCTCTCAGGAATAAATAAATAAATAAATAAATAAATAAATAAATAAATAAATGTTTTTTAAAATAAACAAAATAAAAAGAGCAAATAAAATTCAAAGCAAGCAAAAGGAAGGAAATAATAAATATGAGAAATCTATAAAATGGAAAAGAGATACAACAGAGAAAATGGATAATTCCAAAAGCTGTTGCTTTGAGAAATTAATAAAATTGATAAACTCTAGCCAGACTTATCAGGAAAAATAGAGGGTTGAAATTACCAATATAAGGAATGAGAGAGGTGACTGTACCACCAATCTTACAGATAGCAAAAGAAGAACAAGAGGCTATTATGAACAACTTTATGCCAATAAATTCAACTTAGATGAAAATGACAAATTTCTTACAAAATGCAAACTATCAAGACCTTCTTGAGAAGAAATAAACAAGTGGCCCTATAGCTATAAAGGAAATAGAATTTTTAGTCAAAGACCTTCCCAAAAATAAATCTCCAGGTCCAGGTGTCTTCATTGGTTTCATTCTACCAAACATTTAAGAAAAAAAAATACCAATTCTCCAAATTCTTTTATTATTTTATTTTCCTATTAGAATCTTTTATTCTGAATTTGTTGGTGCTTCAAGAAAACAGCTTTGCCCATAATTCACTGTGCCCTGAACTAATGACACCAACTTATATTTGGCCAATTAGGAACAATACCAAACCACATTCTTCTTAGGTCTATTCAGTTAATAAATGGCACTTAACTGATAGTTTCTTTCATATAATCTTTTTTTTTGTTTGTTTTTTGTTTTGTTTTTGTTTTTTTTATAATCTTTTTTAAATATATTTTTTAGATTTTTTATTTTTGATAGTCACAGAGAGAGAGAGAGAGAGGGGCAGAGACATAGGTAGAGGGAGAAGCAGGCTCCATGCACCGGGAGCCCGACGTGGGATTCGATCCCAGGTCTCCAGGATCGCGCCCTGGGCCAAAGGCAGGCACCAAACCGCTGCGCCACCCAGGGATCCCTCTTTCATATAATCTTTAACAAGAACTCATAAGTTGCATTGATTATGTCCCAAGAGATGAGGGATCGATGGTAATTCAGATGAGCACCTCTGAAAAGATTTGTCAGCTTACTGTTCCGCTCTAGCCAGATTTTCTGGAAAACCTTGGGAAAAGACTGAAATTCCCCACCAATCTGAGACTGCATTCGAGTTTTCACAACATTAAATGGGAAAAACAAGATTCCCAACATAGCACCCAACGGACCTCCACAGACAAAATCATTGACCAAGTGGGTGCTGTGAGTTTTGGCGGTAGGCAGATGCTCCTTAATGGGACCTCGAAGGCCAAAGAAAAGGACATTGCTGAATCCATTGCGGAAAAGAACAGGTACCAAGCCTCGATAATACTCTCTTAATTCCATGGCATTTGAGTGCCTTGAAAGCCTGGCAAGTGTTTGTAAATTTGTCATGATGCTTATGGTCTTGAAGCAATGTCTGAACTCTTTCCAATGGAGTGAACATCGCTTCTGTTGTGCCTGCAAGTACTGCTGCCACACTACGGGTTGCAAACTCAGGGGTACTGATATGCTTCCGGAGAAGGCAAGATAAGTCCTCGTACAGACCAAACATAAGTGCCAGTGTAGTTGTCTTCTGCATCAGTGGGGGAAGGATTCCGCGGTACAAGTTTCGAAAGCCATCCCTCCTCAACTGAAGCACCGCATCCCGGGTTTTGATTCCATACAGCTGCTGCCTAAAGAGCACCTTCTGAACGGGAAATGGGATTGCTACATTGTTGAAAGCTGCACAGTAATGCTTCATTTCAACATTTGCAATGTGAGGTGACAGATTTTGTTTTGAAGATGTTAGGATGGGCAGTCGGTCTCTTTTCATGAGCTTCTGAATCCACCATGTTGCTTAAGATCTTTCTTCTTCATGAAAGATATTTTTAACCTGAAATATCCAGGTCCATGACAGTCTTGCCACAGGAAAAAAAAAAAAAAGTAACCAATGGTAGCCATCTCTCTGCTAGATCATGCCATCGCCGCGGGCTCCCGGTACCGCCAGACCTCAGGTCCTCCAGCCGGCGAGCAGTGGCTGCGCAGGCGCAGACCTTTCCACAAACTCTTTTTAGAGCAAAATTGAAGAGGAGGGGATATTTATCAAATTGTTCCATGAGGCCAGCACTACCTTGATGCCAAAACCAGGTAAGACATTACAAGAAATAAAAGTACAGATAAATATCCCCCACGAGCATAGATAGAAAACCTTTATACAAAATTTTAGCAAATTGAAACAAAAAATATAAAAAGGATAATACATCATGACCAAGTGGGGTTATCCCAGGAATGCAGAGTTGGCTTAAAATTTGAAAATCAATTGGTGTAAGTCATCATATTACCAAACTAAAGAAAAACAATTTGATCATCTCAATAGATGTAGAAAAGATATCTGACAAAATACAAGATGCCTTCCTGATTTTTTAAGTTCACAAACTAGAAAAGAATTCCTCCAGCTAATAAAGGTCATCTATGAACACCCCACAGCTAAGATCATAGTTAACGATGAAAGACTAGATGCATATTTGCTAAGATTAAAAACAATTCAAGGATATCTACTCTTAGAACTTCTGTTCAGCATTGTGCTAGAGGTTCTAGCCAGTGCTATGAGGCAAGGACAAGAACTAAAAGGATGAGCACTGGGTGTTATTCTATATGTTGGCAAATTGAACACCAATAAAAATAAATTTATTAAAAAATAATGAAAAATATAAAAAATTAAAAGTAAAAAAAAATTCAAAAGAAAAAAAGAACTAAAAGGCATCTAGTTGGAAATAAAGAAGGAAAGTTGCCTTTATTTACAGATGACATGCTCATCTCTAGAAAATCCTGTGGAATCTGCAAAACAAAATGCTATTAGAACTGGAAGTGAATTTAGCAAGGCTGTAAGTTATAAAGCTGGTGCATAAATTCAATTGTACTTCTGTATACTCATTGTGAACAACTGGACATAGAAATTTCAAAAAACAATACCACTGAAAATAGCGTAAAAACATGAAATAGGGATAAACTTCTAGCAAAAATGTGCAAGGCCAATGTACTTCTGTTGTGCCCAAGATCGCGAATCCGAGAAACCGCCAAGGAGCCGACACCGATGCAAACACACGAGGGTTTATTTACAAGCTCGAGCCTGGGTCCAGGTATACCCCACGCAGCAGAGCAGGGACTTGGACCCCGAGACTAAGAGGCTTAGCAGCTTTATAGGAGCCAGTGGCCAATGGGATACGCAGAAAGTTGCATCGTCATGCTGGTCCACTGAGCCGGATTTCCGGTTAGGTGTGCCCGGTCTCTGACTAGGGCGGGGCAGTATGACTGAGCCGGATTTCCGATTAGGGTGTGTCCTGGTCTTTGACTGCGGAGGGGCAGTGCCCTAAGTAATAAGCAGGTCAGCGCAAGCGGGTGCAACCCAAAATAGAGTCAGTCCTGCTCTGCTTGTCTAGGGGTAGGGTATTTTGTTATTTTCCTGGGTCCCACACTTCAGCTGCAAAACACTGCTGAGAGAAATTAAATGAGACCTTAAAAAATGGAGAGATATACCTGTCCATTAGTCAGAATACTCAATATTATTATGATGTCACCTCTCCACTTTTGAGAAATTGACATGCTCATTTAAAAATTCTTGTGGATAGATCAATGGAACAGAATAGAGAACCCAGAAGTGGACCCTGAACTTTATGGTCAACTAATATTCGATAAAGGAGGAAAGACTATCTATTGGAAGAAAGACAGTCTCTTCAATAAATGGTGCTGGGAAAATTGGACATCCACATGCAGAAGAATGAAACTAGACCACTCTCTTGCACCATACACAAAGATAAACTCAAAATGGATGAAAGGTCTAAATGTGAGACAAGATTCCATCAAAATCCTAGAGGAGAACACAGACAACCCCCTTTTTGAACTCAGCCACAGTAACTTCTTGCAAGATACATCCACAAAGGCAAAAGAAACAAAAGCAAAAATGAACTATTGGGACTTCATCAAGATAAGAAGCTTTTGCACAGCAAAGGATACAGTCAACAAAACTAAAAGACAACCTACAGAATGGGAGAAGATATTTGCAAATGACCTATCAGATAAAGGGCTAGTTTCCAAGATGTATAAAGAACTTATTAAACTCAACACCAAAGAAACAAACAATCCAGTCATGAAATGAGCAAAAGACATGAACAGAAATCTCACAGAGGAAGACATAGACATGGCCAACATGCATATGAGAAAATGCTCTGCATCACTTGCCATCAGGGAAATACAAATCAAAACTACAATGAGATACCACCTCACACCAGTGAGAATGGGGAAAATTAACAAGGCAGGAAGCCACAAATGTGAGAGGATGCGGAGAAAAGGGAACTCTCTTACACTGTTGGTGGGAATGTGAACTGGTGCAGCCACTCTGGAAAACTGTGTGGAGGTTCCTCAAAGAGTTAAAAATAGACCTGCCCTACGACCCAGCAATTGCACTGTTGGGGATTTGCCCCAATGATTCAGATGCAATGAAACGCCGGGACACCTGCACCCCGATGTTTCTAGCAGCTATGTCCACAATAGCCAAACTGTGGAAGGCGCCTCGGTGTCCATCGAAAGATGAATGGATAAAGAAGATGTGGTTTATGTATACAATGGAATATTACTCAGCCATTAGAAACGACAAATACCCACCATTTGCTTCAATTTGGATGGAACTGGGGGGTATTATGCTGAGTCAAGTAGGTCAATGGAGAAGGATAAACATTGTATGTTCTCATTCATTTGGGGAATATAAATAATAGTGAAAGGGAATAGAAGGGAAGGGAGAAGAAATGTGTGGGAAATATCAGAAAGGGAGACAGAACATAAAGACTCGTAACTCTGGGAAACAAACTAGGGGTGGTGGAAGGGGAGGAGGGCGGGGGGTGGGGGTGAATAGGTGACGGGCACTGAGGGGGGCACTTGACGGGATGAGCACTGGGTGTTATTCTGTATGTTGGTAAATTGAACACCAAAAAAAAATAAATTATAAAAAAAAATGAAAATTCTTGTGGAAATACACAGGACTCCGAATAGCCAAAGAATTCGCAAAAGAATAAAGTTTGAGGATTAATACCAAATTACTTCAAGACTTAACATGAAACGACAGAAATTAGGACAATGTAGTATCAGTATAAATATAGACAAGTAGATCGAGGGAACAGGATAGAGAGTTGAGATACAGACCCACTCATATATGGACAGCCAGATGATTTTCAACAAAGGAGAAAGTCTTTTCAACAAATGGGGTGCTGGAATAATTGGTTATCAACATCCAAGAAGATGAATTTCAATTCCTACTTCATACCATATATAAAAACTTATTCAAAATGAGTTGCAGATCAAATGTAAAGCCTAAAACGATAAAATTAATAGAAAACATAGAAGAAAACCCATGAATATGAGTTAGGCAAAGATTTCTCACATATAATTCCAAAAGTATGATCCATCAAGACAAAGTGAATAAATTGTACTTTATCAAAATTTTAAAACTTCTGCCTCTGGAAGACAACGTTAAGAGAATATATCTGCATGTCATCTATCTGGAAAAGGATTCATTGCCAGAATATATAAAGAACTCTAAAGACTCAACAATATGAAAGCAAACAACCTAACTTTTTCCCCAAACAACCCAACTTTAAAAAGAGGAAAATTGGTGTGGCACAAGAATGTTGTATCTTAAGGCCTTTGCCATACTGCAGTGCATACATTGAAAGCCGTGGAGCTTATCAGAGTTTCCCCCACTTCCTGTCTGTATTACTATTGCTGCATAGCAAGTTACCCTAAAACTTAGCCAGTTACACCAGCACATATTTATTATTTCATGATGTCTCTCTGTCAGGAACAAGACATAGCTTAGCTGGATCCTCTGCCTCATGGTCTCTGGTAAGGTCAAAACCAAGGTGTCACCCAAGAGTCTGCAGTATCATCCAAAGTTTCAACTGCAATCTGCTACCAAGCTCATTCGGTGGTTGCTGGCAGAATTCAGTTCATCAGGCTCTTTTGGACTGAGAGCTTTAGTCCTTCACTAGTTGTTTGCTACAGGCCACCTTACCATGTGGGCCTCTCCAATATGACAGCTTAATTCACAAAAGTGTGCACATTAAGAGGGCAATGGAGGGCGGCCCGGGTGGCTCAGTGGTTGAGCGCCGCCTTCAGCCGAGTGTGTGATCCTGGAGACCCAGGATCAAGTCCCATGTTGGGCTCCCTGCATGGAGCCTGCTTCTCCCTCTGCCTGTGTCTCTGCCTCTCTCTCTCTCTCTCTCTCTCTCTCTCTCTGTCTCTCATTAATAAATAAAATATTTTTTATTCAAAAAAGAAGGCAATAGAGTTGGCTAGCAAGATAGAAGTAACAGTCTTTTGTTACCTAATCATGGATACCCTTCAATGTTGCCATAATCTGTTGGCCAGAAACATGGTACTCAGGAGGGGATTATACAATGCCATGAAGATGGCAGGGGGGCAGGGCTCAACAGGAGCCATTTGAGAGACTGCCTACCACATTAGCAGCAGGAAATCCAGCTCTCTAGGTCAGTTTATTTTTAATTTCTGAAATCCAAGGACATATTTCCTTCGAATCACTTTAGCCATACTACTTCTAATCAATTCTTTGGGCTAATGATAATTCTATGTAAAAGTAAGTTTCCTTGCCTATTTCTACCCAGCACCCAGTCTGGTTTCATACTACTTGAGCCACAATGGGGTCTCTGTAGATCTATGCACCTGCCTTTCTGTGTGCTTTAACTTCCTTCTGGAATGACAGTTCTTTATCCATTGCAGAAACTTGGTACTTACCTTTCAAGATTTAGCTTATGCGACACCTTCTCAAAAAGTCTTCCGCTTATGCACCTTACACACATATACTCATACTGCATTCTACAGGCTGAGTGACGTTCCATTTGTTCATTTTACCAACATTTATTATGAGGCTGATGTATGCCTTATACATACTAGGTTGCACTCTACAGATGTTTGTAGTATCAGCAAATAAGTAAATGCTGATAAACAGGGTGTAATGAGTGCATTGAATGAATAGGACTGTTGTTTCATGGGTCCAGAGCAGAGAACAGGGAGTGCCTCTCCATCTTGCTGGAAAGTTCTGCCTGCTAAGTGCAGTCATACTAGCCAGTCACTGATATGGGATATTCCTTAACAATTACTCTACTTCTGTGGGAAGCCAGCACTGTAGTTTTTCATCAAGATTCATCCAAAGCCCCAGAGGCTAAAGATCATGCCATAATTTGTTCCCATGTATGTTAGAGATTTGTGGGCTTTAAGTAAATATTAAGGAACAGTAGGGCCTCCCAGATGCTTCATTCTCTTGAGCTGAGTCCAGGAAGACTCAGTTTCAGTCCTTGGAAACCCCAAAGTAGCTCAATTAACTTAGGGTGGCCATATTTTTTGGGCTGACTTAAGCAAGTGCTGCTGTACTGGATAAACAAGGGTAAATGGAGGGACACTGCCTACAGAGAGGGAAACTAAAAATAGCAGCCAAATCACTCTGGCTAAGAATAGGTTCCAAAAGCACTGTGGTGAGGTGTTACATTCCTAAAGCACAGCCAGTCACTGGAGAATAGGCAAATCACTTAAGACTTGGATTTCTTCAAAAAGTAGAAGTCTCTCAAATTTGGTGACTGAGTGATGGGCACTGAGGGGGACACTTGACGGGATGAGCAGTGAGTGTTATACTCTATGTTGGCAAATCAAACTCCAATAAAAAAAATATATATATATTTTTTTAAGATTTTATTTATCCATGAGAGACCGAGAGAGAGAGGCAGAGACACAGGCAGAGGGAGAAGCAGGCTCCATGCAGGGAGCCCAATGTGGGACTTGATTCCAGGTCTCCAGGATCATGCCCTGGGCCAAAGGCAGACGCTCAACCGCTGAGCCACCCAGGCATCCCCCAAAAATATATTTTTTATTTTTTTTATTTTTATTTTTTTTATTTTTTATTTTTTATTTTTTCAAAAATATATTTTTTAAAAGCAGGAGTCTCATGGAGGAGTAAAGAGACTTTTGGTTGTTTTGTTGTTGTTGTTGTTGTTTTCGTTATGTTTGGAGTTTTATCAGTGTTAATAATACCCAGATGTGCAGTGAACTCTGGGTGTTGTTATGTACATTCTGCATTTTTTTACAGACCCTAGTTCTGATGGTTTTCCACTTTTTATGTTATGTATGTTGCTTTCCCTGAGGTTCTCACATAATCATTCAGGCACATGCTTCCAGAAGCCAATTATCAACCACTCTGAAAATTTTCACTATTATGTGCAGATGCTGCTTGTGCTAAATCTCTCCAGTTCAAACCCAGGACAGATGAGATGCAGTTTGCAGCTTCCTACACATGCGTTTAGGGAAGCTGCCTTCCTGTGGGCTAGGTCACAGTGCCCCAAAACACAGCATAAATGCAGCAAACTTTTCACCTTGGTGATTTGGTCTCTCTTTTATCATTGTGGTTATGGAAACTTGCTAAGTTCCAAAATCTGGTAATTCTCCCCTGTGGTCAGAGAAATCACTTGTAGCTACTATAATATTTTGCCTATTCTCATCCCTGCTAGCCCTGAATCATCATTCAGGTTCTACCTCTAGGGAAGGAAAGTAGATGTGAAGAGCTGGTAACCGTGTATTTTCTAGAATTGAAGTTTACAGATCTGTCTGATGGGTCTCTCCAGTCCATTTTGAGGAAAAGAAAAGGTACTGACTGATACTGTGATCTCAAACATTTTCTGTTGCCCAGTCATTGATGTAGCATTTATTCAATGAAGATAGATAAAGCACATGCTCTGTGGAAGGCAGCAAGAATCATCTAGATTTATTTTCCTCTCCCCTGATCTCAATGAAAAGTTGGGGCTTTCTTTTCCACCTTTTGAACCCTCTTTGGTTGCTTCTGCTTGTCCTCCCCTTCAGGAGTTTGCATTTGTTTTTGCCTAATGAAGCCCTCTCACTTTTCAGGAGATTACTGTTATTTACGTTCTCAGCTATTTAGCATTACAGAGAGAGGTTCCTAAACTGCCTTCTGATTCCCTCTTTCCATTTTCGAGATGCAGAGCAGCACCCCTCCTCCCACTTTGCCCTCATAAATAAGCAAGTTTTCTGCAGAGAATTTATATATTTTGTACACCTATAAAAACACACAACCCAAGTTGCAATGTGTATCTTAGTACCTTAGAAAGACATCTAGACAGACTTTTTGGCTGCAGCAGTACCAAGGAAAGATTCATGCTGTCCTCTGCTTTCATTTCCTCTAGTTCATACAATCAGATGGTCCTATACCATTAAATCTTTTTGTCCCTCTGATTTTGCTCTTCTCCTTTAAAACTGAATTCACTATTGTGGGTCTTTTGCCTCTCTATACAAATTTTAGAATCAGTTTATTTTTTGAAATATTTTTTCAAATTTAAATTCAGTGTAATTAATATAGAGTGTATTATTAGTTCCAGAGATAGAATTTAGTAATTCATCAGTTGCATGTAACATCCAGTGCTCATTCTTTCAAGTGCCCTCCTTAATGCTAGAATCAGTTTATTGATATTTATAAAATAACTTGCTGGGTTTTGAATGGAATTGCATTGAGTCTACGGATCAATTGGGAAGAACAGATATCTTGATAATGTTGAATCCCCCTTTTCTTTGAAGATGGAATATCTATTTTTAAAAATATTGTTCATTAGAATTCTTATTTGTCCTTATATAGCTGGTACATAGGAAAGCAATGGACTTTTGCATATTAACTTTATGTCCTGCAGCCTTGCTATAGTTGTCTATTCCAGTCTTGTCAGTTCTTTGGATTTTCTATGTACACATTCATGTCATCTGTGAACAAAGGTAGTTTAATTTCTTCCTTCCCATTCTGTATACCTTTCATTTCTTTGTGTGTGAGTGTCTTATTACATTAGCTAGGACTTCTCAGACATTTGTTTTTACTTGTCACTAACCACTTGTTTCTCTGGAAATTCAAGCTGATTTTGTTAATTTCTCAAATATTCCATGTGCACATTGGATATTTGAGAACACTGACTTTTAATCAAGGTGCTTTTTTAAAATCAATTTTAAAATTTTTTTCAATTTTTACTTTTTAAATTTGAATTCCAGTGTAGTTAACATATAGTGTTACATTTATTTCTGGTGTACAGTATAGTGATTCAAGAATTCCATATATTACTTAGTGCTTATCAAGATAAGTGTACTCTTAATCCTCTTCACCCCTTTCACTCATCCTCTCACCTGCCTTCCCTCTGGTAACTGTTCTATATACTTAAGAGTCTGTTTTTTGGTTTGTCTCTTTTGCTCTTTCCTTCGTTCATTTGCTTTATTTCTCAAACTCTACAAATGAGTGAAACCACATGATATTTGCCTCTCTCTGACTGGCTTATTTCCCTTAGCATTATACTCTCTGAATCCATCCGTGTTGTTGCAAATAGCAAGATTGCACTCTTTTTATGGCTGAATAATATTCCATTGCATATACCACATCTTCTTTATCCATTCATCAATTGATGGACACTTAGGCTGCTTCCATAAATTGACTCTTGTAAATAATGCAACTATAAACATAGGGTGTGTGTATCCCTTTGAATTAGTGTTTTTGTATACTTCGGGTAAATACCCAGTTAATGCAATTTCATAAGGTAGACCTATTTTTATCTTTTTGAGGAACCTCCCTACTGTTTCCTATATGACTGCACCAGTTTGCATTCATACCAACAGTACGAGAGGGTTCTTTTTTAAACCTCCCATTACTTGCCAACACTTGTTGTTTCTGGTGTTTTTTATTTTAGCCATTCTGATAGGTGTGAAGTGATATCTCATTGTAGTTTTGACTTCCATTTCCTTGATGATAAATGGTGTTGAGCATTTTTCATGCTTCTCTTGGCCATCTGTATATCTTCTTTGGAGAAATGTCTGTTCATGTGTTCTGCATGTTTTTAAAATAGATTATTATTATTGGTGTTGAGTTGTATAAGTTCTTTATGTATTTTGGATACTGGCCCTTTATTGAATATGCCATTTGCAAATATCTTCTATTAGATAGGATGTCTTTTAGTTTTGGTTGTTTCCTTCGTTGTGCAGCAAGTTTTTATCTTGTAGTACCAATACTTTATCTTTGCTTTTGTTTTCCTTGATTCAGGAGGCATATCTAGAAAGATGTTGTAATGGTAGATATCAGAGAATTTACTGCCTATGCTCTCTTCTAGGATTTTTATGGTTTCAGTTCTCACATTCAGGCCCTTAATCTACTTTGAGTTTATTTTTGTATATAAGAAAGTGGTCCAGTTTCATTCTTCTGTGTGTGGACGTCTAATTTTGCCAGCACCATGTGTCGAAGAGACCAAGGTGCATTTTGAATATAGGTTTGATCCTCTTCTCCATTAACCATTAAAAACTTTGGCCTCATTCATTAAGCCTAGTTCTGTTGTGTCTTCACAGTTTACTCTCAAAATCAAAGCTATATCATTTCAAATGACTTGAGATCTTGTTTGGATTCTGATATTTTCTTGTTAAGGTTTTATTTAAAATTTTTTGCCTTTGGAGGGGAAAATGTGGCTAGGAAAGGAGCCATATCAGGTAAAAAGAACAGAAGTGCTCTTCGAATCTGTGGTCAGGTTTGGAAAGTGTTGGGGTGTTTTTCTGGGAGGGAGGTGTGGAGGGGAATGGTGGATTTTTTTGGTTTCTTTTACCGATAGATGTCCAGTTTAATTCATTGAAATTCCTTTAAAGACTGTCTCCCAAAGCCACTGTAATGGCATGATTAATAACTGAGATAGCTTAACAGTGATTCTTGTTATCCTTATAGAGAATAATGGTTGTAGCAGGACTACAGTGTATTATGAGGCACCTGTAGTTAATTTGCTGATACAATATTAATGAGTCAGTTCACTTAAAGTATACTCCTAATTGGTTGGCCTTTGTTCAATAACTCTTATTATGTTGTCTGAAAAAGCATGTAAAAACCAAATAATTACCACTGATTTTACTCTAGGTCTTTGAATAAGTGTTTCTCAATTTTTTATTTTTTATTTATTTTTATATGTATCTTTTTATTGGAGTTCAATTTGCTAACATATAGTATAACACCCAGTGCTCATCCCATCTAGTGCCGTCCTCAGTGCCCATCACCCAGTCATCCCATCCCCCCACCCACCTTCCCTTCCACTACCCTTTGTTCACTTCCCAGTGTTAGGAGTCTCTCATGTTTTGTCACCCTCTCTGATTTTTCCCACTCATTTTCTCTGCTTTCCCCTATAATCTCTTTCACTATTTTTTATATTCCCCATATAAGTGAAACCATATAATGACTGTCCTTCTCCGATTGACTTACTTCACTCAGCATAATACCCTCCAGTTCCATCCACGTCGAAGTAAATGGTGGGTATTCGTCATTTCTAATGGCTGAGTTATACTCCATTAAATCTTATGAGTGTTCCCTAAAACTTCTGATACAAAAATAAAAAACTTCTGATATAATTTCTGGGAGGGGACTTCCCCCAAACTATTTACAGAGCTGGTATCTTCTGTGTCGTCCCAAGAACCAAAAAGATACTATAAACCTCTGCTGTTTTGTAGTTTACATTACAAAAAAAAGGGGGGGGAGGGCAACATGTAATATTTGTCCTCCAAATATAAATATGTATATTCTAATTGATATGCTTTTTAAATCCATTCATTTCTCCTCCTCTTCCTGGAATTTATTAGAGACAACTCTCACCTGCCCAGGATCCACCCACTTCACCATTTAAGAATCATTGCTCTAGATTTTGTATTCCTGTTGAGGTTGTTTCCACATTTAAACCTCTAAGAACAATGCTGTACTAAATACTCTTTTATATATATTCACAGGTCAAAAAGGATCAGCCAGCTTCTCATATAGAATATGGGTTTTTTTCAGCCAAAGGTATATTAGTAGCTGTCCATCTCTGTTAGACCTTCCAATTACACAGACTCTTAAGACAAGATTGAGAATTCTGTTCTTGCATCACAGAAGTCAAGGGGAAGGCTTACCTTATACTCCACAATGTTGTTTTTGTCTTTTAGGGGTAATCATCTTTAAATCAAGACAAAAATGTAGTTCTGTAATCAAAAATGTAAAATTACCCTAAGGCTATGTTTCTCAAATTGTAGGTCCAGACTCTTTGGGAAGTCATGAAATCATCTGAGAGAGTCACTATTAGGACTATTTTAATGAAATAGGATAGAGAGGTTAGAAAATACCAGCATACATCACATGTAGTTAAAGTAGGATTATTTCACAAAACTTTGGATTCAGTTCTAGATCTATGAACACATGTTTATAACTGTGTAAATTTATAGGGTCACATCATAAGCTATAATTCTTGCTATGAGTCACAGTAAAAAAAAAATTAATGGGGCGCCTGGGTGGTTCGGTTAGCATCCAAGTCTTGATTTCAGCTCAGGTCACAATCTCAGGGTTGTGAGATTGAGCCCTTCATTGGGCTCTGTGCTGGGTGTAGAACCTACTTAAAATTCTCTCTCCCTTCCTCTCCTTCTGATCCTCTGCCACTTACACTCACTCATGCTGTCTCTCAAAAAAAAAAAAAAAAAAAAAAAGAAATAAAATTAAAAATTGAAAGACTTACCACAAAAGGTTTCTGAGGAAGTGTGGCCTTGGAAATAATAATTGATCATGAGGAAGGTCCACAGTGAAGGTTTGTGTGTCCAGTTTTTTAAAAGACTTTATTTAATTATTTGACACAGAGAGAGAGAGAGAGAGAGAGAGAGAGAAAGCGCAAGCAGAGGAAGTGGGAGAGGAGAAGTAGGCCTCCCACATAGTGGGGATGCCAACATAGGGCTTAATCCCAGGACTCTGGGATCATGACCTGAGCTGAAGGCGGACACTTAACCAACTGAGTCACCTGTAGGGACCCCTGTTTGTTTGTTTGTTTTTAAAGATTTTATTTATTTGGGAGAGCAAGCAGAGGGATGGGCAGAGGGAGAGAGTATCCACACTGAGAATGGAGCCTGTCATAGGGCTTGATCCTAAGACCCTGAGATCATGACCTGAGCCAAAACCAAGAGTTGGTGGCTCAACAGACTGAGCTACCCAGGCACCTTTTAGTTTTTTAATTTTTATTTTATTTTTTTATGATTTTATGAATTTATTCATAGAGATGCAGAGAGAGAGAGAGGCAGAGACACAGGCAGAGGGAGAAGCAGGCTCCATGCAGAGAGCCCGAAGTGGGACTTGATCCAGGGTCTCCAGGATCATGCCCTGGGCTGCAGGTGGCGCTAAACCACTGTGCCACCGGGGCTTCCCCCCTTAGTTTTTTTAACATATTTATTTTGGAAAGAGAGTGTACATGAGAGAGCACGGTGTGGGGGGGGGGTGCAGATGGAGAGAGTCTCAAGTAGACTCCACACTGAGCACAGAACCTGACCCAGGGCTTGATCTCACCACCCTGAAATCATAACCTGAGCCTAACTAAACCAAGAGTCAGAAGCTTAACCGACTGCACCATCCAAGCACCCCCTTACTTTTTTTTAAAGATTTATTTATATGAGAGTGTGTGTGTGCGCGTGTGTATGCATGAGAGCGCAGCGCGGAGGGGCAAAGAAGATTTTTTAATTAATTTTTTTGCATATAGTTGACATATAATGTTACACTAGTTTACATTATACAATATAGTGATTCAACAAGCTTATGCTATGTTCACCCCAAGTGTAGCTACCATATGGCCACATACATTGCTATTATAATATCCTTGTATTCTTTATACTCTATTTCCCACTCCCTTCATCCAGTTTGCCCAACAACCCAACCTCCTCCCCTTAGGAAACCATCAGTTCTCCGTATTTATAGGTCTGATTCTGTTTTTTTTTTTAATTTACTTTTAAAATTCCAAATATTGATGAAATCATATGGCATTTGTTTTATTCTTCTTTATTTCACTTAGCATAATACCTTCTAGGTCCATTCATATTGTCTCAAATGGCATGATCTCATCCTTTTTATGGCCACATAATATTCCATTATATATGTGTGTGTGTATGCTGCATCTTCCTTAGGAATTCATCTATTAATAGACACTTAAACCGCTGAGCCACCGGGGCTGCCCAAAATCTATTTAATATTTTTAAAATGAGACTGTAATGTGATTATTCTTGTAACTTGCTTTTTTCACTACTATGTTCACATATTACTATCATCCTTCCAGGCATTCAGCCTGGACAGTGAGGGGCAAGTTGAGGCTGGTGACGGGAAGTTAGGCCAAAATAGAGATGAGGCTGTGGAAAGGAGGATGACATTCAGAGGATGTGGGAACTTAGGAGTAGGGGATATTTTACCCAAAGACTTACAGAGTAGAGAGACTAGAATTTTGAGCCGACAATCAAAAATATCTGAGCCCATGATCTAAGTGTCTCCAACAGGTTGGGAATTGGAGTAGGGTAGGGAGTTTCAAGTCATGTTCATGGAATCCTGGTCCCTTGCTGGCAAGAGGCTGGCATAACAGAATTGCACCACGAGCAAGGAGATGAAGTCTCACACACTCACTCCTGTGCTCGGAATGTTCTATGATCTCCCTGCCAGAGTGGAATGAGCAGGGACAAAAGTCTAGCAATTGTGGTCAGCTGCCTGAAATTTCCATTATAGAAAACTACTGGTAGAGGGTGGGGACCTGTAGGGGACCATGGGAAGGACCTGTTCCACCTAAGCCAGGATGTGTGCACATTAACCTTGGCTTTTCACCTGATGCTGCTGTGACCCTTCTGAGGGACATTCTTTCTCCTGGGCATCTTCCTGCATGGCTCTCTGCCCAATTCCCACTAGGCAAGGGAGGATGTGCCTGTCACAAGACCTCCAGTGATCTCTGGGGATGCTTTAGGAAAACACCTGGAGGGTGTTGGCTCAGCAGGCTTGGGCCTTGTGCCTCCTCACCTTGAGGGCTACAACAGGGGCTGGACCCCCATCCCTTAGGCACAGAATCACCATTCAGAGGAGGGACACATTCATGCTTCTTCCCATACTGGCTTTTTTTTTTTTTTTTCATCCTGCTAGCAATGGACACATTGGGTTCTATCAGTGGAAGAGAGTCCTACCACCACCTCTTGATTGAGGGGATGTTGAGTCATTCTGGATTTCCTTACAAATTAGTGGGGCAGGAGTATCCCATAGTCCCCCATACCACATATGTCTCATAGGGAGACTACAGCACTTTACTTCCTTTAGCTCTTGCCTCCTGTGAGCTAGGTCAGAAGGTGGGAATACAGAGGTTTCACCTTCTGAGAAATAGAAGGTGTCCAAACAGAGATCCATACCTTCCATCCAGGGCAGCCTCTGTCTTTCTGCTAGGTCAGCTATGTGTGATTCTGTGATAGAGGGGAGGAGGACAGGGAATCAGGAGTTCACTTTTGAGATCAATATTGGATATCCATGTGTTTATTTTCATTAGGCAATTTGATCTACCCATGAGATCATGATTGGCATAGAGGCAAGGCTGTGTCTTGGCGACTGTTATGTCTATCATAGCTCCTGGAAGACAGTAAGTACTCAAATATTTTAACAATTCAATATAAGATGTCTTTCAAGGTCATTTTTGTTGTAATACCTTTACATGACCCCAGGGTCCTCCTCATCCTCTGAGTACTTCCTCCTGGGGCAGGACCCCACATACTATAGCACTCATCACACCCATGTAATAATTTTTCTCTCCCTTGGCCTAGTCTCATAGTTCATGGTTTTAAATACATCTATCTATCTATCTATCTATCTATCTATCTATCTATCTATCTTCCCCTTCACCATCATCATCATCACTACCTATGTATATCTATTTATTTAGTTGTCTATTTGTCTGCCTAAAGCCTGGGCCCTACCATGAACCCCAGGGTCATATGCTCCAATTGTTTAAGTTTTATATACACTTGAATGCCCAATATCTATCTCTGTATAAAAATGAACTCCTGATTACCAGTCCTACCCAATCACACTTATCACCCACTGCAGTCCTAATATTTCTCATATCAGTATAGATAACTCCATGTTGCCAGAAGTTTAGGCCACAAACATTGGTGTTATCTTTGATTTTTAAATGTTTTCTAACTGTCCACATCCAACCTATCAGTAAATGGATATCAGTATCCTTTTGTCTCTACTTCAAAATGTCCAGCATCTAAACACTTCTAGTCTCTGCTGCTACTATTACTGGAATAATCTCATAACTAATCTCATAACTAATGATTCTACCCAAGTCTTTACCTCCAATACTGCTGTTAGCAACTCAGCCTAAGTGATCCTTTAAAACAGAAAGCAGATCTAAGAAGACGCTCTAACAGCAACTTCCATTTCCTCAAAAAGTCAATTCAGTGTCTTTGCAATGACCTTCTAGGCCTTACCTCATTTAGCCCCTTTACTGCTCTTTGTCCTCCATTAATCTCCCCCTTAATGATTACTCTGCTTCAGGCTCACTGTCCTTCTTCCTTGGAATAGCTCAGGCATGCTCCAGCCTCCAGAAAGTTTATGTTTCTGACATGAAATTTCCTCAGTTATCCATGTGATTTACTCTCTCATCTCTCTAGTCCATGCCCACATTTAAATAAAAGATGTTATTTACTTATTTGAGAGGAGGACGGAGATAGCGACAGAGATAGTGAGAGAGAGCACAGAGGTAGAAGCAGACTCCCTGCTGAGCAGGGAGCCCGACACAGGCCTTGGTATCAGGACCCTGAGATCATAAACTGAGCTGAAGACAGATGCTTAATTGACTGAACCACCCAGGTGCCCCCAACTCCATAATTTTTAGTGAGGCCTGCCCTGAACTCTCTATCTACCTACTTATTTATTTTTGAACTCCCTATTTAAAACTGCACCCACCTAAGTCTTCCCCAAACTTCTTACCTCTTATATATTTGGTCATCTTCTACATACTATATGTTTTTTTACTTATGCTTCTTTCATCTTCCTCTCTAGTACCATCAATGTAAGCTCATTAAAGGCAGATAATTTTTTCCTCTTTTGTTCATTGCTGTATACTCAGTGCCTATACAAGTGTGTGGCAAATAGTAGATGCACAGTATTAGTTGAAGGAATGAAAAATGCATGAGTGAATACCATCCATTCTCTATCTTGGCATTCTCATTCTGATCCCGCAAACATCTTAATGTGCTTTTGATTATTATAGGTACTTCTCCAGCAAGTTACTGTTCTTTCCATGGTATGCCCATTTGTTTGACACCATACATTTGTACATTTTACTCTCAGCCTGGGGAAGCCCAGAGACTCCCTACTTCCCTCCTGACTAACTTCTTATCCTTTGAAATTCAGTCTACATATCACCTCTTCTAGGAAAACTTCTACTGAACCCCTTCCCCCTGCCAAATTAGGTTAAGTACCATCCTGTGTATTTTCACCTACTTCCTCTAATCAGTCCTTATCACACTGCTTTTAGTGACTTTTTACTTGACTGTCTACTCCATAATTCCATAAGCTCAATGGAGGAAGGCCTGTGTGTTGTTCACTGTTGTGTTCACCTCATGTTTTCTGGCATAGTATCTGGAACATAGTAAGTAGTTGAAAATTTGAAATGTTGCATCTAAGACTCATGTCAAGGACATTTTTATTGTGATCTTTTGGGAACCTTCTCTTCAACTGATCTTCATTCTAGGAGACATTTATCCCATGCAACTGAAAGGCAACGGGTGTCAAACTGGCAATAGGCCACGCGAAAATCCCAGATGGGTTAGCCCTTTTTAAGATCTAATCAATAACAACACATTGCAGAGAGGCGAGATTCTCTCATATGCTTCTGACACATGTCATATTATCTGTGTGCTTTTATGATTACCAAGGATGGAACAACTGTGACACTCACCTAAAAACTTCCCTTCAGACTGCTGGCATACATAGAAGCTATTGGTAAATTGTTCCCATGGACCAAAAATGTACTGGCCGCTACTTCTTATACTATGATTATGCCTACATTGTTCCTCTAGGGCCCATAGATGCCATGGGAAGACATAATAGAATTCAAGCCTGGTGCACCTTCAGTGCACTTTGGGCAGCGGTCTTCCTTCTTTGCTCAAGCCCCCCTCTCCAAGGTCCAGGGTAGGGCTGAAAGAGTTGTGTGGAATGCTGACCTATTTGAAATATGAGTTTAAGCTCCTATAGCATATGGGAAGTATTATTTACCTTCTCTACTCTCTCCATCACATATAACCTTGAAAATAAGGAGGCACAAACAGGTGGTTCTTTGCTCAGAGGCAAAGAGTATATTTGGAGAGGGTCCTGCCTCACCTGGACTTTAATGGAAATGATGATGACAGCCTTTTTCATGGGGATGCAGAGGAAACTAGGAACTCCTTTTTCCTGCACTGCGTTTTTTCTTTGTGTAGACCAGTGCCTTCTGCTGAGAGGAGAGCTGAGACCTGGGGTGGATTTTCTGGTTGAGTGGCACAAGTCAGCTGAGGACAGTGCTTGGAGCTGTTATGAGGAAGGCACAGCAACCAGGAATGTCTGGACTGAAGGGATTGTTGCTTGAGTTCATTGTCTAGAGACTGAGGAGCATCAAAGAAGGTCATGCTCTCCTCCTCTGTTTTATTCTCCAACTTGGCTCCTCTCACAGGGTGTTTGGTGAGGGGTGGACTCTTCTCAACCTTTTTTGTCATGGTTTTGGGCACTGTCTCATCCTTAGAGAGGAGAATGGATTCTTTATGCCTTTGACCTTTCACCTCGGGGTTAATCCAGTGTGGAAAGTGCTTCATCTTATTTCCCAAGCCACCTTCTGCAGCTTCTGGAAGAATGGGATGAATATGGGCTTGTGAATATGGACTGCTTTTACTAGACCCTGCAGGTCTTACCCTAGAAAGTGTGACTCTATGAATTTAGGCCCTGTAAATTTTGGATCTCAAGAACATGGTCACTTTAAATGCTGGACTTACAAAATTTAGCCCAGCTAATAATGGCCCAGTAAGCTGGTCATGTAAGGTCTGGTCCATTAAGCTCTGGTGACTCCAGTTTTGGCATTCTGAGGAATCCTTGTTTGGGTGAGGTCATTCAGATTAACAGCCTTACAGACCATTCTCATCTGGCATTTTGACCCAAGGAATCTAGGGGATACTCTAGGAACTCAATGTAAGGGAGAAACTGGTGAAGGGCTGCGAAGGATCTTGTCACCTGAGAGGATGGAAATGGTGGCTCTGCAGATCCAGACAGATCCTTGCTAGTTCCAACTCACTCAAGGCAACCATCTTAACCTAACTCAAATTCTATTTGAGAAAGATCCTAGAGACATTTGGTTTTGAGGAATCTTTTTTTTTTAAAGATTTATTTATTCATGATAGAGAGAGAGAGAGAGAGAAAGAGAGAGAGAGGCAGAGACACAGGCAGAAGGAGAAGCAGGCTCCATGCCGGAAGCTCGACGCGGGACTCGATCCTGGGACTCCAGGATCGCACCCTGGGCCAAAGGCAGGTGCTAAACCGCTGAGCCACCCAGGGATCCCTGATCCTAGAGACATTTGGGAAGTCAAGGGCTCTGAGGGTTCTATTTATAAAAGTCCCTTCTGGCCCCTGAACCACAGCAGAGTATATGTTCTCTCTGGCTGGAGACAGCCTCAAACCTGCACCCCCTTGTCTATGATTCTCTGCTACGTTAAGTTTCCCAGAGTCCTCTATTTTCTCTGCTGGGGCAGGGAGTTGTCCTTACCTTTGCAGGGGCTAAGGGATCCAGGGCTTCTCCAGGCTCAGCTTGTACACACTGGCCTGCAGCTTAATACAAAGCACCTGGGCCCCTGTTGTTTCCCCAGGGGGTTGTGAGATCTTGGAGGCCCAGTGGGAAGAACCATGAGGACTAGCTTGCTTTATGTTCTCCTCACTGCCTCAATTTACCTGCAAGCTATTCTCTAAGGTGGAGCATTCTAGAACACATGGGATGATATCTGGTGGGATGGTGGAGATTCTGGAGCAATATTTTCCCCAGGTGTTTAGATTCTGAAGGAGTCCTAGGTACAGATACTCCTTGGGACAACCATAGTTTGTTCCTGGACTCCTTTATCTTTATAAGACTTCCCAAATGTATCTCCAGGAATTTCTTTTTCAGGTAAAAATTCAGTTTGGCCAAGATAGGTATCTTGAGTGATGAGGGGACTGCAGGATGTCTGGCTCTCTAGAGGCACCATCTCCATTCAAGTGTACTTCAGTCTGGAATGCTTGCCCACTATCTGCACAAGTCTCACTGGCATATTGAAAGCCTGCGGCAGGACTTTCACATTGGTGTTTAGATGATATTGAGCCATAGGTTTTACTGGGCCCCCAAAAGACCCAGGCACACTTTTGTGATTGGAGATTGGCTAGTTATTGACAGGGCCATGGCCTTGGAGAAAGCCACATAATAAAAAGCTGGAAGGCCTGACAGTAAGGCCAAAACTCGTCTCCAGTTTTTCAGTGGCTCCTTGAGAGCATACCCGGGCAGATGCTGGTCAAGATGATCAGTGACAGCATCAAGTGAAGCTTGTTACTTCTGTCAAGGCCTATCAATACTGAGGATGTTGCTTTATGATCCATGTAGGGGCTAATAGCCACCTCCATGTCTAGGGACTTACTTTCTGAGCACGAGGGAACCAAATTCCTGTCAAGGCCCTTGGAATGCTGCAGACCTAATGATTTGTAGTCCTAACAGCTGCAAATGTGGGCAGGAACAAATGCCCTAGCACATCTTCCCATGCTTGTAGTCACTGTAGCTCTGCAACATTGCAGTAGCCTGGGCAAGCAACTGTAGACCAGCCCTACTGCCACGATGAATCATAACAGGTCGATATCCCCACTGGCCTTTAGGTCTGCAAGCTAGGGGATACTCATACTGGCCAGGGTGCTGCTCTTGGGCAGGGGCTGCTGGTAAGCAGGGGACAGGTGCAACTCTTTGGACTGATATATCTTCTGGGACAGGCTCTCACAATAATTAATCAACTTGCTAAATCAACTGCTTCTGAAAGTAGAACTCTAGCAGCTCTGGGTATGTTCCAGGGAAATACCACCTCTCTCTTGAAGACTGAAATGGGCTTCTCCTAACAGGTCCCTGGGGACAGGAAGAAACATGTCTCAGGGCTTATTTTATATGGTTCTCTGCCTCTACAGAGATTTCTGGGCAACAGCTGAGAAGTTCCACTGAAAATGTGACTGCCTTTCCCCTGGTGCCACTCTAAGGCTTCACACTTGGCCAGAGAAGGAAATGAGATATTGATATGGGTTTATTGTTAATCAAATGGAGAAGCCCAAATTTGAGAATGTGGGAGAAGGTGGGGCTAACTTAAGTGGAGGAAATTTTAGACAGAGATTACAAAGTAGTTATTGAACAAAAAGGGACTGGGGCTCCCCTTTTGTGGAGAGATCTTTATTGGCAGACCAGGACTCATTGTGCAGAAAATAGGAACCATAGAAACATAGCTAGGTTTCTGCTGTAGATAGCACATTGAGGCCTCAGTGGATCCTCTGGTCAATGGATGGAGACCACTTAGAAACTGAAGTGTAGTAGAGGGTAGAGCTAGAGCCATGAAGTTTGCTATTTACTTGCAGTGGTACTTGCTCTGGGTTCATAGTGGATCTTTCTATAACTCAGAAAGTTTGGGTAGAGTGGCTCAATCATGAACCCAGGTCAGAAAGATAGCCTATATTTTCAAGCGAGACCTTAGAGGTGACATTATGATGAACGAAATGGTTGTTTTTCCAGGCTTGGAAAACATTTGGACTATGTGTTATAAGCTGCTATAGGAACTCTTCTAAAGATCTTAGCAGCCCCCTCAGGTATAGAAATGCATGCATTTATATACATGTACTTAGATACCTCAGGGCATTGGGGAAATAGGAACATGCAAGGCAACAGGGTATTTTAGCTTCATGAGCTCTGAAATCAGGGAAAGAAAGAGAATCAGATATTCAAGGGCAGCTGACCTTGTTTCTCCAGCACACATACAGGGTAGCTCTTCCTCTTGTCCTGCTGATTCACAGGAGTCCTAGTCTCCTCACTTGAAGAAGACAGAGCTCCTGTATCCCTGGACACATCTGGCACTTGATATCCCTTCCTTCGCTGGAGGCATTCACCTTGGATATCTTGGATGCTGACACTGGTCGACTGGGCAGCTGACTGTGTTAAGCATTTCTGATCTGTTAATTGTGACTTTGTAGGGGTTACAGATGGAAGTGAAAGAGCTTTGGAGTGCAGGGAACCCTGACTCTGCTCCAAAGAGAGACAAGAGGAGCCCTGCGATGGCCCCGATGAAGAGGGAGAGGTCAGGGTTTTCTCACCTGACAGCAACTGCTGAATCTCCAGAGCCACAGCATTGCAGATGGGGCAGGAAGGATCTGCACACAGGAGCCGCCGCACACTTCCCTCCTTAGGAAGCCAGCCCTGGCTAGGAAGGGAAGACGGCAACCGTTACTGATGGACTGACACCTGCCTCTCTGAATGCGTGTGACCTAGAGATTTGGCCCACCTTCCCCTAGTCCTGGAATCCCAGGGCATTTACCCATCTCCTTTTCTTCCTAGGAAAATGCCATTGGCGAGTTATGTTGGGCTGGGTTGGACTGAGGGCTGGAGCTTGTTAGGCAAGGTCTCAGACAATGATGGAACCACAGGCCATGAGAGACACTGGGAGGTGGGGTGCATTTACTGTTGGTCTGTGTTGAGAAGCTACACCAGGAGAAGGGAACCAGGCAGATGTGGGGAGCCAATGGTTGGCTGAGGGGCAGCACCAGGAACATTACCAGGGGGAACCTGCGGTCAGTCTCTTCTGGAGCTAAGAAGGCCACAGCCTGGCATTCAGTATTTCTAAGCTGTGGAAAATATGGTCTTTGTGGGAACTCTGCATTGTGGGGACTATGGGGTGTCCCAGTTCCTGTACATAGTATCTCTTGAGAGCCAATTCCCTTCCTTAGAGATTTTAGGAAGAGGATAAGATGACGGACTCCTTTCTGAGGGCTGTCCCAGGAATTGGCCTCCCTGAAGACAAAACCATGGAAGTAATGTCAGCAGGTTCTATGGGTCTGCCCTTGAATGGTTGCAACAGGAATAGGACAATGGTGATTTATTTATATATGCATTTATCTATTCTCTTGACTGGATAACTTGTCTTGTGGCTGAGTGCAAACTCATGTAGAGTCTTCAATGAATTACATACTAGCAAAATCCTGACTTTCAGGACCACTGTGAACCTAGCCTAGAGCAAAATCGGGAGACTCCCTGTCCTGAGACACCTGATCCCCCTCTGCCCTGGCAACTCTCTCAATCAGTGCTCAGCATCCACTGTCTGACTCCCTCTGGGACATTTTTCCTCTCTTGGTCCCTGCCACAGGCCAACCAGAGAAATCGTCCCAGGCCAGGCTGGGGATTTGGAGAATACAAAGAGCAAGTGATCACCTTCTCATGACAGAGAGCAGCTGCCACGGCTTATCAGCTTCTCGGGACAGTCTCTTGCCTGAGAAACCAAGAGACAGTGTTAGAAGGAATGAGAGGATGCAGGGACCTCCTATAGGAAGCTAAAGGCCTTTAAGTAAGAGGAGGCTGAAAAGCACAACAATCAATGCTCTATGGCACATATGCATTACAACTTAACCCACTGCAACATGCTGTCCTAGACCTCATTTCATTTGATCATCACAGCCACAGTGGGAGTGAGGCAGGATCATGAGATGCCCATTTCATGGATCACAGACTGAGAGATGAAGTCATTTCCACAGGGTCATAAAACTAGTAAATGACACAGCTGAGGGCTTCTGTCCTATATTTTTCATTCTCAAGGGCAGGTGTAAGGTAGAGAATTTTGGAACATTCCCAGGCTCTGATTTCCCACCCAAGAACGTGTTCTGGGAGAAATTGTCAACTGAGGCAATTGGAGCCTTCAGTGGTTAGAGCACCTGGTTACTGGCTCCCAGGTTCATAGGAGGGACAGGAATCAGGGGAATCTTGCCCATAGTGAGGGGAGTCTGAGGAGAAACTAGGACTTTACCTCTTGATGTTTTATCTTTAGCCCTTTGTCTGACTCTCCGGTGACACTTGAAAACAAAATAGTTAGAGTTAAGCCAGGGCACCTTTTACTTTTTGCGTCTAAAATGAGACAAAGTAATTAAGTATTTCCCAAACTTCTATATTCCAATTTTATATACTTTCCTACCATTCTTTTCTTTACCTTATGTCTTTTCACCCATCATTTCCCTTCTCTTATTATTAATTCATTTTGAGGCTCTCCTATACACCATACCTCTACCCCCATTCCCTGAACATGTTCTGTGGGAGATCAGAATGAGACAGGAGAAAAGAGGAATAGATTAAAGGATAAGGGGTCTAGTACCAAGGGATTTTAGCTATCCAAGGTCCTGAATGTCTCCCAAACCGGTAGTAAACCCAAAATTGGAGCTATTCTGAGATCCATGAAGAAACCCCCATAAAAAAAAAAGTAAGGGTAAGGGTAACAGGAGAAATTAAGGGAATAAAATCTTGTTTGAGGCTTAATCAGTTCAGTCGTGATCATTGTGTGTTCCCTACCCGGCAACAGCTCCTTTTAGGTCCCAACCTTAATTCTTGGTGGCTCTTTTTCACTTGCCAAATAATTAATGCAATAATAATGATGGAGCCATAAGTGTATAAGGGATAGCCAACATCCCACAGAAGAAAGGTAGGGCTCAACATAATCTAAGCCTCATTAGCCATCTCTCTTCCTAGGCTTTCAGGGACTTGGAACCTAATGCCTCCAAATTCTAGACCCTGTCATCTCTGCCTCACAGGAGATGGAACCAGATCACCAGACTACATCACAAAGCTCTCCTATTTCCAAAGGCATGCAGAGCATCAGAGGCCTTTATTTGTCTAGGAGAAGCTCATGTGATTCAGTGCTCAGATGAGGATGTCTGATTGTCTGTACGAGTTGCAGAGCCTGGGCCCTAGAGGTGCCAAGGTCATGGCAGCATATACTCTTTCATGCTCTGTTCCCTATAACGTGATGGCTTAACTCTCTCCTTTAGACAACAGTCTGGCATCTATCCTTAGATATGTTAGTCTTTATGTACACCCTATAAGAGAGAGAATGGTTAGGTCAGAGGAACTCCATGAACATGCATTATCTTGTTAAGTGTTAGAAAGTGAGGATTTTGATGTCATAAGCAATTGGTGGTCAGTATTAAGAGGTTCAAGAAAAGGGTCATGTCTGATATGTCAAGGAAAGGATACAGCTGCTGTCTTTTAAAATAGCTTTCTGGGGCAGCCTGGGTGGCTCAGTGGCTTAGTGGTGCCTTCAGCCCAGGGTGTGATCCTGAGACCTGGGACCCCAGACCCCAGGATCATGCCCTGAGTCAAAGGCAGATGCTCAGCCACTGAACCACCCAGGCATCCCAGGGCAAGCTTTTTCCTTTTCAACCTCAGTTACCCACCACACCTATGTCCACTGATTCACATATTAATGTTAACTTCATGGCCCATGTCGACATTGTGAGATGGCTCCAGTACCTTAGGACTTCTGAATTTCCATAAGTTCTTGCCCTGATGATAGTGGTCCCACACCTCCAAAATTCTTTAGCTCAAAATCTGAAAGTACTATTTGGTCCCTCCTCCAGCACCCTGTCCATCACCAGACAGGTATGGTGAGCACTCAATCTGTGTTCATCACTAAAGTGGGCAATATCAAAGGCACAAAGACATTGAGTTGTGTTATCTGCCTGCTCTGAAGACACTTAAAAACCTAGTTATAGGGATGCCTGAGTGGCTCAGTAGTTGGGCATCTGCCTTTGGCTCATGGCGTGATCCTGGGGTCCGGGATTGACTCCCACATCGGGCTCCCTGTGAGGAACCCACTTCTCCCTCTGCCTATGTCTCTGCCTCTGTGTGTGTGTGTGTGTGTGTGTGTCTCATGAATATATAAATTCAATCTTTTAAAAAAAATTTATTTATGAGAGAGAGAGAGAGAGAGAGAGAGAGAGAGAGAGAGAGAGGTGGGGGAGGGGCAGAGACACAAGCAGGCTCCATGCAGGGAGCCTGACACAGGACTCGATCCCGGGTCTCCAGGATCATACCCTGGGCTGAAGGCAACGCTAAACCACTGAGCTATCCAGGCTGCCTCAATAAATAAAATCGTTTTAAAAAACTGTAGTTACAGCTGACACGTTGTTGTGTTTCGGCGACAGGCAGGCAGACAGACAGGCAGACGTAAAAAACTGTAGTTACAAAGAGAAGAATGAATCAAGAATCAACCTTATTAGGGGTTGAGGGAGGGGGAATTAGGGAGTTATTATTCACTTGGTACAGAATTTCTGTTTGGGATGATGAAAAATTTTGAAAATGGATAGTGGAGATGACTGCACAATGATACATTTAAAGAGTGTTAAAATGGTAAATTTTACGTTAAGTATATATACCCAATTTAAGAAACAAAAGGCAAAAAAAAAACCCATTACCAATAATTAGTATGAGATCTTTTTTACTAACTTGAAGGAAGAATACTCTGAAATGGAAGGAAATGGAAATGGAAATAAAAATATGGATCGTGAATGTTTTCTTTAGTGTCATTTTTTATATAGAATAAAACAAAAACAAAATACATCCTTATGTTTAAGATAATTTAAGAGGAGTCTCACCTGATGATGGGATGAATTTGAGCTATTTTAACATCTTTCCTAAACTTGCAAATTCCACACTACAAATAAGAGAAGCCTTTTTCAACCAAAGATCACTGAATGTCAAACTGATAAACAGCTTGCATCACCTTTTTAGTAGCAGGTTGAGATACCTACAGTGTAGCTTGAATCTTTAACTTTTATTATTCCTACCCAACCGGCTCCTGCTTCCTGCAGCTTCTTTCTTTGCCACTACAACGGTTCTATCTTCCATTAACATGACCTAATGTGGCCCACCATGGTGTTTGGTATCCTCCCCCCTGGGCTGTGACTATATATGATTAATAAAACTACTGTCAATCTCATAGGTGCAGTGTCGAGTGTCATGAGTTCAGTCACGTCCAGAACCCAAGGACACTCCCTCCCTCACCAATCGGATGAAGAGGTGAACAGAATATTTTATCTCTTCCCCAACCAGCTCTGCTTTCTGCAGCTGCTGCTGCCTTTTCACTGCTGAAACAGTTCTCAGTCTCCCATTAGGCTAACCTCCTGGCCACAAGAAAACCATCAGATTGTGCAAACTTTGCACCTGCTCCAACCAGTGCACTCTTTACCCTGCAGATAACCCACAGCCAGTGCCATCCTACTAAGCCATTAAAACCATCTGCTGCCAACTCCTCTGCAGCATCTCACTTACCCTTGTTCCTCTGTCTCCAGACTCAGGAGTTAGAGCCAAAGATAATCTTATGTGTTTTTGCAGAGTAGGCCTTTAGTACAGGTTTATTTACTGGTTTGGTACTCATTGACAAAAGGTGCTTGAGTGGTTAGGACAGGGGAATCAGTGTCTTTCCAAACAAAGGTGCATTCCTGTAATGAACACATCAACAATACAGGCATGGATCTTCATATTTGCCCTTCCTGCTTCACAGTTTATAGTGAAGAGTACACAAGGAAGACAAAGTACCTGAAAAGCCGCTATGGACTCTGGACATACAACTATAAATTCATACTCATTTGTTTCAAGAAAATTTCTCAAAGCCAGACTCTGCTTCATGTTTTTTCAAAAAAAATTTTATTCATTTGAGAGACAGAGAGAGAAAGAGAGCACAAGAACAGGGGGAAGGAGCTGTGCTGTGTCTCAGTATCAGAAAATATTACCGAACATCTTAGATGAGCCAAGGTGCTGGGGACAGAGAAGCACACTATTCAGCAGCAATATTTTTATACATGAGTGTTTTTATCAATGCTCAATAGTTAAAATTTGCGGGGAGTTGGACAGGAAACCCCATGTTAGTGTCAGGCCCCAAGATCACCAGCGTTCAAGCAGCAGGTTACAGTGTGCATTAAGTGTAGCAAGCAACCAGAGGCACTAGAGGGCAGCACCTGCCCACCCAATGCTCCTAGCCCAGCAAACTTAGCGACAAACTTTAAAAGGTCCACTGTTCCAGTGACTCTCAATCCTGCCCTTACATCAGACTCACTGGGAAGCCTGTAATAATATAGATTTCCTGGCCTCATCCCAGACTTAATGAGTCAGAATATCTAGGGGCAGGGCCCAGCAATCTATATATTAAGTATCAAAAATAACTCTTAAGCAATAAAGCACTAAGGTCTGAGTGTATATTTGGGAAATACTGGCAACAGCCAAGCCCCAACCTCGGTTTTACTGAGATATAATTGACATATAGTATTGTATTAGTTTAAGGTGTGCAACATAATGATTTATACCTAAATATATTGATAAATTCTTATCACAGTAAATTTAACATCCATGTCCTCACAGTTACAATTTTTTATGATGAAAATTTAAAAATTAAATCTACTCTCTTAGCAGCTCCCAAATATACGATATATAGTATTGTTAACTATGGTCATCATGCTGTATATTAGATCCCCAGAACTTACTAATCTTATAATTGGAAGTTGGTACCTTTTAACTACCTTCCTTCCTTTCCTCCATCCTCCACCTCCTGCCACTGACAGCCACAAATCTCTTTTCTGTTTCTGTCAGTTCAGGATTCTTTTTAGATTATACATAAAAGTGAGATAACACAGTATTTGTCTTTCCCTGTTTATTTTCACTTAACATAATGCCTTAAGATTCATCCATGTTGTTGCTAAAGGCAAGGTTTCCTTCTCTTTATGCTTGATAACATTCCATTGTGTATATATATGTACCACATCTTTATCCATTCATCTATTGATGGGCGCTTGGGTTCTTTTCCATATCTTGGCTACTGTAAATAATGCTGCAATGAACATGGAGATGCAGATAGTGATTTTGCTTCCTTCAGATATATACCTAGTATTGGGACTGGTGGATTATACAGCAGTTGTATATTTAATTTTTGAGGAACCTCCATACTGTTTTCCATAGCTACTGTGCCAATTTACATTACTACCAGTAATGCACAAGGGTTCCCTTTTCTCACCAGCATTTGCTATCTCTTGTGTTTTTGATGACAGCCATTCTAACACATTCGAGATGATGTTTCATTGTGGTTCTGATTTGCATTTTGCTGATGATTAATGATACTGAGGACTGCTAGCCAATTGTATGTCTTCTTTGGATAAATGTCTCTTCAGTTCCTCTGCTCGCTTTTTTAAAGTGAGCTCCACACCCAGCGTGGGAACCCAATGTGGGGCTTGAATTCATGACTCTGAGATCAAGACCTGAGTTGAGATCAAGAGTCAGATACTTAACCAACTGAGCCACTCAGCACCCTGATCAACTTTTAATCAGATTTTTTTGACTACTTAGTTGTATGAGTTTTTCTAATGTATTTTGTATATTAACCCCTTATCAGATATATGATTTGCAAACATTTTCTCATTCCATAGTTCATTATGTTGTTGATGATTTTGAAGATGTGCAGAAGCCTTTTATTTTTTTTTATTTTTTTGAAGCCTTTTATTTTTTATTTTATTTTTTTCAGAAGCCTTTTAGTTTGATGCAGTCACGCATTTATTTTTGCTTGTGTTGTCTTTGCTTTTGGTGTCAAATCCAAAAAAATTGTTGCAAAGACTGATGTTAAGGAGCTTACCCTCTCTGTTTTCTTCTAGGACTTATGCAATTAAAGATCTTATGTTCAAGTCTTTAATGTATTTTGAGTTATGTATATGGGTAAGACAAGGGTCCAATTTTTATTTCTGTTACACATGGCTCTCCAATTTTCCCAAAACCATATACTGAAGAGGTTATTCTTTCCACGTTATATATTCTTGGCTCCTTTGATCATATATGCATGAGTTTATTTCCAGGCTTTATCTATTCTTTATCTATTCTGTTCCATTGATTGGTATATTTTTATGCCAGAACAACAGTTCTTATAGTGTTGCAGATCTATGTGAATATATGATGAAACTAGGTCTCTCTCCTCACACTCAAATTTGGATTCAATTTCAGAGGGTCACAGATTCATTTATGGAAACTCTAGGATGCCCAAGGAGGCTAGTTAAGAAACTTGAGTATATGCAGAAACAAAGACAATAGCTGAAAGTCCTTCATATTCTGAGAAGTTATAGAAAAATAAGGAAAAACAGAAGACACAAATTACCAATACCAGGAATGACAGAAGTGACTCAACACAAATTTTAGATGTTAAAAGGATAATAAATTAGTATATAAAATTTTTAATATTATATATATCAACAAAATAGATAAAATGAACAAATTCTATAAAAGACACAAACCATCAAAGCTTACTCCAGAAGAAATAGAGGGGAAGGTTAAGAGGTGGGGGAGTAGGGGGGATCCTAAGCTTGCCTCATCCCTTGAACACAACTAAATAAATATCAAAACCTTCTATACACCCAAGAAATTGATTTGAGAACTGAGTGAACAAACTACATGCTAGAGATTAAAAAAACAAAAACAAAAACAGACCGTACTGTGCGAGCTACGGAGAGTTGATTTGGGGGAGAAAAATGCTGCATGCTGTGGAGGAGAGGGAGTCTTGATCAGGGAGAGAGGACGGAGAGGGAGGGAGGGGAGGAAAGGAATGGAGGGGAAGGGAGAAAGAGGGAAAAGAGAAGGAGGAGGGAGGGAGAAGGAGAAGGAGAGGGAGAAAGAAAGAGAGAGACAGAGGGAAAGAGAGAGAGAGACAGGGAAATCTGGCAGTGGATTACACGAGAAAAACTTTTGCCCAAAACCACTGACTGGGAAAAGGAGAGGGGCTGACTACTGCAAGTTTTTTTTTTTTTAAGATTTTTATTTATTTATTTATTCATGAGAGACAGAAGGAGAGAGAGAGAGAGAGAGAGAGAGAGAGGTAGAGATACAGGGAGAAGCAGGCTTCCAGCAGGGAGCCCAACGTGGGACTGGATCCCGGGACTCCAGGTTCACACCCTGGGCCGAAGGCGGGCACTAAACCACTGAGCCACCAGGGCTGCCGTGCAAGTTTTTATAAGCAAGGGAGCACAAAGTCTGAAGTTTTAGAGCCCTCGCCATTGCCAGGGTTGTGCCTGGCAGGTTTAGCAGTGCTCTGGTGGGGAAGGAGGGCAGAGACCAGGGAACAGACAGAGTGGTCTGGGGATCTCTTGGATTACGTAGGGAGAAACAGTTCCCTTTCTTGGGAGTGCATTTGGGAGTGGGGGCACAGCCTCTCTGGGGACAAAAGACCCAGCAGATGCCATTGAGCTAAATAGCATAGGAACAGGGACACTGGCCGAGGGCAGGGAGCCTTGGTGCTGGCTTTCTGCTATGCTTTACCATAAACTCTGAGCACCCGCTGAGGCACAATCATTTTCTGTGCAGTGCAGTGCCCTCCCCACCAGAGGATCAGCGAGGGTCCATGCCACATGGTCTCTGAAGTTTGGAGTTTTGAAACCCAGCCTTGCCTGAGATAAAACATGGGCTTGCTGGTACTGCCTGGCAGGCAGACAGCTCAGACACAGACAGGATGAAAGAGGGATCTGGCTGGGGACACAGGAGGGGCGATTGTTTGCTCTTCTGTGAGGACTTCCTGAGGAGTGGCAGGTGCAAGCTCCCCACTCTGGAGAAGAGAGAGTGGGTGATGCTATTTTCCTCCCACTGCCCATCTCAGTAAGCAAAACAGCTCCACCACGTGGAGGCTGGAACCACTTACACCACGGCCCACCCCACACTGTGCCCTGCAGGTGCATCTCCACTAGGGCAGGTCTACCTGAGAATCAAGGTAGCAGGCTCCACCGCCAGAAGACCAGCATAAACCTCTCCTAGCACCTAGGCTACTACTCAGAGAGTGCTGCAGAGCTTCAGCTCTGGGGAAATAGGATCTAGCTTCCTTTCTTTTTCTTTACTTTTTTTTTTTTTTATCTATCTTCTTTTAACAAGCAGACTAAAACACACCTACGATCTAGCTTCCCTTTTTTTTTTAAATTAATTTATTTTTTATTCTTTGGATCCAGCTTCTTTTAACAAGCAGACCAAAACATGCCTAGGATCTAGGTTCCTGTATTTTCCTTTAAAAAAACCCAACATCTTCTTAATACAGCCATTACTTTCAAAAGCAGCAATCTGTTAGCAGTATCTAACAGATACAAAAAATGACCCAGACAAAATGATAAGACAGAAGAATTCACCCCAAATGAAAGAACAAGAAGTCAGAGAAAGGTATTTAATCAGTATATATAGAAGATGTCTGAACTATAATTTGAAATAATAATCATGAAAAAATAAAATAGAATAAAATAAAATAATAATCATAAGGACACTAGTTTGGCTTGGGAAAGCATAGAAGACACTAGAGAAAACAATAAAGCTGAAGGAAGAGGGAAAGAAAGGTTTTGGATCATGAATGTAGACTTTGAGAACTCAGTAACTCCTTAAAGTGTAGTAAGATTCCAATCATGGGACTCCCAGGAGAAAAAGAGAAAGAAAAAGGGGCAGAAGGTTTATTTCAGCAAATTATAGCTAAAAATTTCCCTAATCTGGGGAAGGAAGTGGACATCGAAATCCAAGGAGCACAGAGAACTCCCATAAAATTCAACCAAAGCTGGCCATCATCAAGACATAGTCACACTCACAAAATAGAGAGGCAAGAATCCTGAAAGCAGCACGGGGAAAAAAAGTCCTTAACTTACAAGGAAAGACACATCAGGTTCACAGCAGGTCTGTCCACAGAAATTGGCAAACCAGAAGAGAGTGGCAGGATATATTCAACATGCTGAATGGGAAAAATTGGCAGTCAAGAATATTTTATCCAGCAAAGCTGTTATTCAAATAGAAGGACAGTTAAAGAGTTTCCCAGACAAACAAAAATGAAAGGAGTTGTGATCTCTAAACCAGCCCTACAAGAAATATTAAAGGGGACTCTTTGGGGAAAAAAAAAAGAACAAAAGCAACAAAGACTAGAAAGGAACAGAGAACATTACCAGAAACATTAACTTTATAGGTAACACAATGGCAGTAAATTCATATCTATCACTGATCACTCTGAATGTAAATGAACTAAATGTTCCAATCAAAAGACATAGGGTATCATAATGAATAAAAAAATAAGGCCCATCTATATGTTGCCTATAAGAGACTGATTTTAGACCTAAAGACACCTGCAGATGGAAACTGAGGGGATGGAGAACCATCTATCATGCTAATGGATGCCAAAAGGAAGCCAAAGTAGCCATACTTATCTCAAACTATATTTTAAAACAAAGACCGTAACGAGAGATGAAGAAGGGCATTATATCATAATTAAGGAGTCTATCCATCAAGAAGCTCTAATAGTAAATATTTGTGCCCCAAACTTGGAAGCACCCAAATATGTAAATCAATTAATAACAAACATAAAGAAACTCATTGATAATGATACAGTAATAATAGGGGACTATAACATCCCACTTATAACAATGGACAGCTCATCTAAGGAGAAAATCAACAAGGAAACAATGGCTTTGAATGACACACTGGACCAGATAGACCTAATAGATATATTCAGAAGATTTCATCCTAAAACAGCAGAATACACCTTCTTTTCAGTGCAAGGGAACATTCTCCATAACAGATTACATTCTGGGTCACAAATCAGCCGTCAACAAGTACAAAAAGACCAAGGTCATATCATGCATATTTTCAGACCACAACACTATGCAACTTGAAGTCAACCACAAGAAAAAATTTGGAAAGACCACAAATGCAAGAAGGTTAAAGAGCATCTTTCTAAAATATTAATGGGTTAATCAAGAATTAAAGAAGAAACAAGGGGGTATCTGGGTCATTCACTTGCTTAAGAATCTGCCTTTGGCTCAGGTCATGATCCCAGGATCCTGGGATTGAGCCCCAAGTTGGGCTCCCTGCTGGATGGGGAGCTTGCTTCTCCTTCTCCCTTTGCCACTCCCTTCACTCATTCTCTCACTCTCCCCCCTCCCTCCCTCCCTCCCCCCTGTCTCTCCCATCTCTCTAAAAAATAAATAAAAATCTTTTAAAAATAATTTAAAAAGAAGAAATGAGAAAGTACATGGAAGTAAATGAGAATGAATACATGACAGTCCAAAACCTTTGGGATGCAGCAAATACAGTCACAATATAGGCCTATCTCAAGAAGTAAAAATAGTCTTAAATGCACAACCTAACCTTACACCTAAAGGAGCTAGTAATGCAACAGCAAATAAGGCCTAAAGCCAGCAGAAAATGGAAGTAATAAAGATTAGAGAGAAATAAATGATATAGAAACAAATAGACAAAAACAAAAACAAAAACAAAAACAAAAACAACCCTAGTAAAACAGATCAATGCAACAGAGAGCTGGTTCCTTAAATTAAAAAAATAGATAAACCCGAAGCAGGACCTATCAAAAAGAAAAGAGAAAGGACCCAAATAAATGAAGTCATGAATAAAAGAGGAGGGATCACAATCAACAACACAGAAATACAAATAATCATAAGATGATACTATGAAAAATTATATATATACACTTATTTACATACATATGATGGAATATGACTTAGCCATCAAAAAGAATGAATTATTGCCATTTGTAATGATGTGGATGGAGCTAGAGTGTATTATACTAAGCAAAATAAGTCAGAGAAAGACAAATACCACATGATTCCAATCATATGTGGAATTTAAGAAACAAAACAGATGAACATAGAAGAGAAGGAAAAATAAAATAAGGCAAAAATAGAGAAGGAGACAAATCGTAAGAGATTCTTAACCCTAGTATACAAACTGATGGTTTCTGGGAGGGGAGGGGAGTGGGGGGATGGGGTAACTGGTTTGATGGGCTTTAAGGAGGGCACATAATGTAGTGAGCACTGAGTGTTATGTGCAACTGAGGAATCACTAAGTTCCAGCCCTGAAACTAGTATAGACTATATGTTAAATGGAACCGAATAGAGAATCCAGAAGTGGACCCTCAACTTTATGGTCAACTAATATTTGACAAAGCAGGAAAGACTATCCATTGGAAAAAAGGCAGTCTCTTCAATAAATGGTGCTGGGAAAATTGGACACACACATGCAGAAGAATGAAACTAGACCATTCTCTTATACCATACACAAAGATAAACTCAAAATGGATGAAAGATCTAAATGTGTGAGACAAGATTCCATCAAAATCCTAGAGGAGAACACAGGCAACACCCTTTTTGAATTTGGCCACAGCAACTTCTTGCAAGATACATCCATGAGGCAAAAGAAACAAAAACAAAAATGAATTATTGGGACTTCATCAAGATAAGAAGCTTTTGCACAGCAAAAGAAACAGTCAACAAAACTAAAAGACAACCTACAGAATGGGAGAAGATATTTGCAAATGACATATCAGCTAAAGGGCTAGTATCCAAGATCTATAAAGAACTTATTAAACTCAACAGCAAAGAAGCAAACAATCCAATCATGAAATGGGCAAAAGACATGAACAGAAATCTCACAGAGGAAGACATAGACATGGCCAACAAGCACATGAGAAAATGCTTGGCATCACTTGCCATCAGGGAAATACAAATCAAAACCACAATGAGATACCACCTCACACCAGTGAGAATGGTGAAAATTAACAAGACAGGCAACAACAAATGTTGGAGAGGATGTGGAGAAAGGGGAACCCTCTTGCACTGTTGGTGGGAATGTGAACTGGTGCAGCCACTCTGGAAAACTGTGTGGAGATTCCTCAAAGAGTTAAAAATAGAACTGCCTTACGACCCCGCAATTGCACTACCGGGGATTTACCCCAAAGATACAGATGTAGTGAAACGCTGGAACACCTGCACCCCAATGTTTATAGCAGCAATGTCCACAATAGCCCAACTGTGGAAGGAGCCTTGGTGTCCATCGAAAGATGAATGGATAAAGAAGATGTGGTCTATGTATACAATGGAATATTACTCAGTTGTTAGAAAAGACAAATACCCACCATTTGCTTCGACATGGATGGAACTGGAGGGTATTATCCTGAGTGAAATAAGTCAATCGGAGAAGGACAAACATTATATGGTCTCATTCATTTGGGGAATATAAGAATTAGTGAAAGGGAATAAAGGGAAAGTAGAGAAAATGAGTGAAAATATCCATGAGGGTGACAAAAGATGAGAGACACGTAACTCTGGGGTAGTGGAAAGGGAGGTGGGTGGGGGGTTGGGGTGACTGGGTGATGGGCACTGAGGGGGGCACTTGGCGGGATGATAACTAGGTGTTATGCTATATGTTGGCAAATTGAACGCCAATAAAATTTTTTAAAAAAAGGAAACAGAAAAAAATTTTAAATCCACTTTTTTTTGCCATTTAAATATAAATAAATAAATAGATAGATAGATAGATAGATAGATAGATAAATAAATAAATAAATAAATGCCTCTAAATGAGGAGGAACAGACACAAGGGTAAGGTAGGAGTCAGCATTCCTCATCTTTACAAGTAGATTCCATCTTGACAGACAGAGTTCTGTGAGCCATTTGGTTTCTTCAGGATGGACAAGCTATAATTAAACTGAAAAGAATGTGGAGTACCTGGCTGGGTCAGTCAGGGAAGCATGAGACTCTTGATCTCAGGGTTGTGAGCTGGAGCCCCATGTTGGGTGTAGAGATGACTTATATTTCCCAGTGTAAATCAACATCTTAGTATTATAATTTATGTCTCGTATTCTTTTTTTAAGATACAGTTTTTAACTAATCTCTAGATTACATGTCTCTTCCTCCTAGTAAGTAGTCTCTATCCTCCTAGCCAGCTGCAGAGGCAGGGAGAGCAATCCTAAACACCAAGCTACTGCAATGACCATAATCCCCAGCCTCAGAGGAGAGCGAGTGCTACTATTTCCCAGTCTAAACTGCCTTCCTAAAAAAAAAAAAAAAAAAAAAAAAAAAAAAAATAAACTGCCTTCCTCTTGTGTGCCTTTGTTTTCTTCCATTAGTATAAAGTAGATTCTATTAAAGAGTATTTAATGAATGAAGCATGAGGAATAATAATGTTATCTAGAAGTGAATCCTGAACACTTAAAAGTTGCATGTTTTCAGCTTGGTAGGAAATAATAAGTAGTTATACAAAGGTACTCAAATATCTCAGAGTGTGACTGGTATACACAAACTGCTATATAAGTGTCCTATAAAGAGGAGAGAGATTATTTTTGGCTGAAGTGATCTGGGAAAGCTTCATGTAGAAAATGGCATTTAATCTAGTGCTTGAAGCAGAAAGAAAATTATAATGTGTGAAGTTGGAAGAGAAAATGATCCAAATGCAGGCGTCAGTATGCTCACAGAGGTTGCTGGTGTTTCTGTGTAATGATATACGGGGATAAGAAAAGGATTCTTGAAATACTTATTTTACTCTGGGTATATTATTTTGTATATATTTTATCTCAGTGCAGTGAGGTTTAGACTTCATTTTGTCTTTGTGTGGAAACTCCGAGGTCGGGATGTCTCCCTATAGCTGTATTTTTCTGCATGATGTGGCCATAAACTGTGGAGTTAGGTCTCCTGAATCTGACCATATGTGTTCCTAGGTATAAACTTCTGTGTGGGTGCATTTCTCTGCAGATATTTTGGTCTTTGTGGGTGTGTGCACATGCAGTCCTGAGGGGATAGGAAGGAAAGACAGAGAAAGGAGTAGCAGGGTGGCAGGGTATGGGGGAAGAAAGCGGGGTGTTGACAGGAACCTGTCTGAAGCCCAAATATGAAACTGATACACATAATGAGTATTTTAAGTAGTTGATAATTCATTGTCACATGGACCTCAGAGGTTCTTTTTCTAATAAAACAACATTTATTGGTAAAAAACTAGCTTTTCAAAATGCCATATTTTATCCGTCACATTCTATCTCTTCTCATTTGTCCTTCCTTTCATCCAATTTAACCCTATTTTTGGATTTTTTTTTAAGTTTCTTTTCTTCTTCTTCTTCTTCTTCTTCTTCTTCTTCTTCTTCTTCTTCTTCTTCTTTCTTCTTCTCAAAAAGAAAGCTTTATGTTTTCTTTCTTTTCTTATCCTTCCAGTTTTAATCCTTTCTTCATTGAAGTTTTCTCCCTGTTTTTCCTTTCTCTTCTAATGTATGGAGCTAATACCATACCCCACCCATACCTCAGAATCAATTGTATTTAAATTGGGAAAAGGGTTATCTCTTGTTGTAAAGATGTTTTAGGCTCAGTCTTGGGCTTTTGTCTCCACTGTCACTGCCACAGTCAGTTCATTCACTGGTTCAACAAATTTTAATTGGGTGCTTTTGTGTATGTCAAAGGCCTTGTTCTAATTCCTGGAGAAACAGAAAAAATACCTAGCATAGACAACCAAGTATATTAATTATCATCTTTAATGAAAGTAACCAACTTTTCCATCCTCCAGACATAGGAGAAAACTAAAAGACAGAGATGCAAAAGTGAGTTAGCTAGTTTTTTATAGGTATCTATTATATATCATCTTAAGAAAACTGAGGTAGTAAATAATCATCCAATGCATTTGCGTATTTATCATATTTGTTAATATATTGCCATTTTAGGAAATAAGGACAAATCAAAATTAGGGTTAGTGAGCAATATTTCTACATTTGTTTCTTAGAAATAGTCCAGGCATTTGGGGATTGTTTATTAATCAACTTGATTGTGTGTTTAATGATTAAAGTTGTAAAGTTAGTTAAGAATCTGGAAATACAATTTTAGCTAATGAAATATTATATATCCTTATGAATTCTAGAATTATAAGAATTTCATAAAATTGAACTCCTTTGAAAAGATATTATCACCATTTCACTTACACTAATATATACATATATAATATGTGTATAATTGGTATAGAAAATATATTTGAAGAAATAATGGCTGAAAATTTCCCAAATTTAATGAAAGTTATAAATTCACATTCAAAAAACTCTGGAAAACAGCGGTTTCTTACAAAATGAAACGTACTCTTACTATATGATCCAGCAATCATGCTCTCTGGTAGTCATTCAACGGAGTTGAAAACATATTTCCACACAAAACACTGTAGCTTTATTTATAATTACCAAAACTTGGAAGCAACCCAGATGTCCGTCAATAGGTAAATAGATAAACTGGTACATCCAGACAATGGAATATTTTTCAGCACTAAAAAGAAATGAGCTATCAAGACATGAAAGACATGGAGGAAACTTTAATGCACATTACTAAGTGAAAGAAGCTAATCTAAAAAGGCTTCATATTGGGGTGCCTGGGTGGCTCAGTGGTTGAGCATCTGCCTTTGCCTCAAGTTGGGAGCCTGGGGTCCTGGAATTGGGTCCAGCATTGGGCCCCTTGCAGGGAGCCTGCATCTTCCTCTGCCCGTGTCTCTGCCTCTTTTATTGGGTCTCTCAATAATGAATGGCTACATATTTTTTATTCCAACCGTTTGACATTCTGGAAAAAACTGAACTATGGGTGACGGGAGAAGGATAAATAGGCAGAGTATGGAGGATTTTTAGTCAATGAAAATACTTTGTATGATACTATGATGATAGATACATGTCATTATACATTTGTCCAAACCCCACAGAATGTAACAATAGGAATGAACCCTAGTGTAACTGTGGGCTTTGGGTGGTTATGATGTGTCAGTGTAGGTTCATCAGTTCTGACAAATTTACTACTCCGGTGAGGAATGTTGATAACGGAAGAAGTTATGCATTGTGGTGGCAGGGTTATATGGGAACTCTGTACCTTCTTCTGAATTTTGCTGTGAACCTAAACTGCTCTAAAAAGATAGTCTTTTAATTTTTTTTAAGTGGAAAAAAATCAATGGGAACTCTTGACACCAAATTTAGTACTTTGAAATAATCTGTAACTTTTTTTAAATGGGCAAAAGACTTGTACAGACACTTCACCACCAAACATGTACGGACAATTATCATATGGTTTCACTTATATGTGGAATTTAAGAAACAAAACAGATCATAGGGAAGGGAGGGAAAATAAAATAAGATGAAATCAGAGAGGGAGACAAACCACAAGAGACTCTTAACTATAGGAAACAAACTAAGGGCTGCTGGAGAGGAGTGGGTAGGAAGATGGGGTAACTGAGTGATGGGCATTAAGGAGGGCATGTGAATGTAATGAGCACTGGGTGTTACATGCAATTGATGAATAACTGAACTCTAGGGCTCCTGGGTGGCTTAGTTGGTTAAGCGTCTGCCTTTGGCTTGGGTCATGGTCCCAGGGTCCTGGCTTGGGTCATGACCAGGGTCCTCAGGTGGGAGCCCGCTTCTCCCTCTCCCTTTGCCCCTCCCTGCTGCTTGTGCTCTCTCTCTCTCTCTCTCTCTCATATAGATAAATAAAATCTTTTTTAAAAAACCCGAACTCTACATCTGAAACTAATGATACACTATGTGTTAATTAATTGAATTTAAATAGGATAAATAAAAAAGATGTACAGATGATAAATAAACATAAAAAGATGTTCAGTATTATTACTCATTAAGAAAATGCAAATTAAAACCACAAGGAGATACTAATATATATACATATATATATATATATATTTCTTTTTTTTTTTTTTTTTGCATAAGGGAGATACTAATTAACCTAATAGAATGCCTAAAAAACAAACTGAAACAATAGTGAAAACTGACAATACAAGTGCTGATGAAGATGTGGAACAACTGGAACTCTCATACATTGGTGGTAGAGATGCAAACTGGTACAGTCACTTTGTAAAACACTTTTCCAGCTTCTTACAAATTTAAAATATTTACCATACCAGTACCTTGAGTACACCATCCTTTCAGATAGTTTTTGAACATTCTCTCCAAGAAACTAACAATGAGTGCATTTGACAACTGTTTATCCTGCTTTTAAGCCAGCATCAGAACAACCTCTGTTCAAAGCTTTTAACCTAAAATATGCCCTAAAGAAGGGTATTCATAAATGAATTTGATTTTTCAGCCAGTGAGGTATTTTGCCCTGTGATTAGATTTTCTTGGCATAGAACAATTAGTTGTGTGATTTTGTAAGTGCTTGAGTGAAAGAAAGTGCTCACAACATAGGTGGGTGGGTGGGTATGGACCCAACTTATCAGTAACAACCTTAGCTAGTAGTTCATGCTTTAGTGAGAAGGAAATGGGGAAACGGTTACTACCATTTGGAATTCATAGAGTATATTGGGGAGAAAAACATTTTTAAACATATTAAACCTCATTGTTGAAATAATAAATTTGGGGTTTTTTTTCCTACTTTGGAATTCTAGGGATTTGAGAGAATTCCAGAATGTTGTTAGCCTAAGTCCCTCTTTTGAGCAAGGCTCGGCCTCTATGAGAAACAAAAGATGGTATGGTAGATGCAGGGAAATATCTTGGTCCACACACAGTTCAAGCTCTTACGATCCAAAGGTTTCTGTTTTCTGGCCTTTAATCTTCTATGTCTTCCTCAGTACCATGTAGCTCCAGCTCTTAAAATAAATTTACTTGATGATGACTTTCACTGTCCTATACTTGTGCTCTGAATTTTTAAGTGTTAGCAATGAATACAGGGATGAGACCAGATGAACCCTCTCATTTTTCAGTATCCCTATGAGTATTAATCCTCTTGATAAGTCATAGTATTCTCATAAGAGCTAATCAAATTTTAAGATGGTAAGAGGGTTAGGGCAAATTTTGTTGACATGGAGGATATAGGCAGAACTCACTTGGCATAGTTCCCAAATGCACAAATTTCAGTTCCACAGTCAAGTTAAATAACACCAGTTCCTAAACAACATAGTTGAGATTTCAGTTACCACTGTAGATTAGCTGTGAGTAACTGCATGAAGTACAAACTTCACTATTAACCTTTTAGTCCACAAATCACTATGTAAATAACAGATAAGCATTGTGGTCAGTGGCCAATGCATCACTTCTTTCAAAGTCTATCAGTGATTGGTCACTGTGTGATTATTCAGTTTCCACAGAGATAACAAAGATTACAGTTGTATTGCCTCTTTATCTTTGGGTGATAAACCATGCACACTCTACTAAAATAAATACTTGAAAAAGGGAAGTAGTCAACAAAGGTGAGAGTATAGTAGAGAAACAAAATAATCCTAGGGGTGAAATTGGAATAAATGTAAATGGAGTTATAAAAGAAACAGCTGACCATGGATGACATTGCCATCATTTGAGAGACCCTAGATATGTAGCAAAAGGAATGTAGTAAAGACAAACTTAACATAAATGGGTAAAGGATGATTGTGTGCCCGAAAAAGTGATGCCAGCAAAGTACTTCACATTAAAGTAACTCTCAAGACACATTTCATGACATTGAAAGTGCAAAGATAAATGTTGGAGGCTAATCCAGGCTTCGATTAGTATGATAATCTGCGAAGTCATAGAGAAAATACTCACTCCATACCCTAAATGACATTATAAGAAGGCAAGAATGATTCAAACCATTCATGACACACTTTTTTCGTAGTAAGTGTTTTTTTTTTTTTTAAGGTTTTTATCAATTTATTCATGAGAGAAACACACAGAGAGGCAGAGACACAGGCAGAGGGAGAAGCAGACTCCCTGCTGGGAGCCTGATGCAGGACTCAATCCCACATCCCTGGAATCATGACCTGAGCCAAAGGCTGATGCTCAATCACTGAGCCACCCCGGTGCCCCTAGAAGGTGTTTTATTACAATCTTAGCAAGACAGTTCAGTGGGTATCTGAAGGTTTAAAGAGAAATATATACTTTCCAGGTACATGAACAATAATACAGTAAAAAGAAAAATCCTTTTTTTCCTACATAAATTAATCTGTATCTTTTAAAAAAAGATTTAATTTATTTATTTGACAGAGAGAGAGAGAGAGAGAGAGAGAGGGAGCGCACAAGCAGGGGGAGCAGCAGGCAGAGGGAAAGGGCGAAGCAGGCTCCCAGCTGAGCAAGGAGCCCAACGTGGGGCTTGATGCCAAAGTCCTGGGAATGACCTGAGCCAAAGGCAGTCACTTAACCAACTGAGCCACCCAGGCACTCTTATTCTGTATCTTTGAAAAATTTTAAATCACTGAATAGTTTGATTTAAAAACTCACAGTTTTGGGGCGCCTGGGTGGCTCGGTTAAGTGTCTGACTCTTGATTTTGGCTAAGATCATGATCTCAAGTCGTGAGATCAAGCTCTACATTAGGTTCCATGCTCAGTGGGGCGTCCGCTTGAGATTCCTTCCCTCTCCCTTTCCCTCTACTCCACCCCCTGCTCATGTGCTCTCTCAAATACAAATAAATCTTTTTTAAAAAAGCTTTAAAAAAATCATAAGCTTATGAATACTAGAGTACTGATGAACAAAAATCATGGGGGATTTTTTGTTTACCAAGTTATTAAAGTGTTTACACCTACAAAATTCCTCAGTGTTGAAAAAAAGATATAAAATATATCCTCTAAAATGTCTCCTATAAGCAGGAAAGACCAATCTGCAAGCCTTAAGATAAGTTCAGAGTTTAGAGGCAGATGAAGGGAAAATCCTTAGCAAGTAGCATCTTGTTTTTGTATAAAAAATGAAAACAACACACTTGAAATATCAGTATTTCATTATTATGATATATGGGGTTGGAAAGGAAGGTAGGTGACACAGGTAAAGTGCTATTTTCAATCACATATTAGCTATTTTTTTAAATGACTATATAATACCTGCCTCTAGGTGGCGCAATGGCCCCTGCACTCCAGCCAGGCTCTCCTGGCTGCTGAGGAAGCCTGATCAGGAGGTGGCAATGCCCCCTGAGGAAATTAAGATATTTAAATACAGGTTCCAGTCCAAGATAGCCCTGCAGGAAGACCCTGAACTCACCTTCTCCACGAAACACAAAAATTATACCTATTTAAGAGCAATTCTTCCTGAAGAAGAACCGAGGGCCAAATGAACAGCTTCTGCACAACAAAAGAACAGCAAAAGAACAGGAAATGAGAACAGCAAGAGAGACAAGACATGGGTGCCCGCTGTGTGGAGAGCCACAGGATCTCTCCGCTTGCACCCACTACAGATTCAGCTATCTTGCCAGAGTGACTTCTGTGTAGAGAGCCCCAGGACCTCCCAGCCTGCACATGGCCTCGCAACACCTGCTTTAGCAGGGCACCCCTAGCAAAAGTACCCAGGGATCTCCTCATATCTACCCACTGCAGCTTCAGCTGTCCTGCCAGGGCACCCACTGCACAGAAAGCCGTACACCCCCCAGTCCACATTGTGCCTTATCTCCAGCGATGCTCTGCCAGGGTACTCTGCACCGAGAGCCCCAGGACATCTTGAATAATGCCCACTTCAGCTTTAGCTATCCTGCCAAGGTGTCCTCTGTGTCTAGAACCTCAGGATACTCTGGTTTGCATCCACTTTAGCCTTAATTCTCTGGCCAGGGTACCTGTAGTGTGGAGAGCCCGGGGCCTGTACCAATCCACACTCACTTCAGCTTTAGCTGTCCTGCCAGGCTGCCCACTAGATGGGTTAAGGCCCAGGACCCCAGTCCATACCAACCACAGCTCCAGCCAGCAAGCAAAAAGTCACCAAGCACAGGAACTATGCAGGGGATGTCTACACGGAAGACTATTCCTTCAACTTTAAGAGAAGTAGCTATTCCACCTAAAACACAGAAACACAGAAAAGTCAAGCAAAATGAAGAGACAAAGAAATATGCTCCAAAAGGAAGAACAAGACAATCTCAGAAAAAGATTAAATGAGACAGAGGTAAGCAATATGATGGATAAAATTTAAAGTAATGATTGTAAAAATACTCGCCAGGATGGAGAAAAGAGTAGAACTCACTGAAGTATTCAATATAAGGAGATGGAAAGCATAAAAAAGATTTGCCTCTCTCTTTTTTCCCCTTTGTCACCTGAAGATAATATTACACTGCATGTTAACTAACTGGAATTTAAATAGAACCTTAAAAACCAGAAAATATAAACAAAAAAACAATCAGAGTTGAAGAACACAATAACTGAAATTTAAAAATACACTAAATGGAATCAACAGCAGATTAGTGGATACAGAAGAACATAGCAGTGATTTTCTTTAAAGATTTTAAAATTATTTATTTATTCATGACAGACAGAGAGAGAGAGGCAGACACACAGGCAGAGGGAGAGGGAGAGAAGCAGGTTCTATGCAGGGAGCCTGACGCGGGACTGGATCCCAGGTCTCCAGGATCATACCCTGGGCCAAAGGTGGTGCCGAACCGCTGGGCCACTGGGGCTGCCCCATATCAGTGATCTTGAAGACAGGATAATGGAGAGCACAGCAAAAAGAGAAAAGAATTTTTAGAAAATGAGAATAGTTTGACAGATCTCTCAGACAACATCAAATGAAGAAATACATTATAGAGATTCCAGAAAAGAAGAGAGAGAAAAGGACAGAAAATTTATTTTTTAAAAAATTGCTGAAAGTTTCCCTACCCTAAGAAAGGAAATAAACATCTAGGTTCAAGAAACACAGAATGGTCCAAAAAAACAGGAGGCCCATACTTCAACACATAATAATTAAAGTGTCAATGGTTAAAGATAAAGACAGGATTTAAAAAGCAGCAAGAGGAAAGCAAAGTTACCTACAAGAAAAACTCTATAAGGCTACCAGCTGAATTTTAGCAGAAACTTTGCCAGAGAGAAGTGACACTATATATTCAAAGAGAAAAAATGTGCATCCAAGAATACTCTATCCAGCAAGGCTATCACTCAGAATAGAAGGAGAGATAAAGAGTTTTCCAGATAAACAAAAGTTAAAAGAATTCATGACTACTAAACCAGCCAATCAAGAAATGTTAAGAGGGACTCTGTGAGTCGAAACCAAAAACCATAAGGAAGAGTAAGAAAAATAGGAACCACAAAAGCAAAAAAAAAATTTTTTTTAAGAATATTTATAAAAATTAGTCAAGAAGGGCAGCCCCGGTGGTGCAGTGGTTTGGTGCCGCCTGCAGCCTGGGGTGTGATCCTGGAGACCCGGGGTCGAGTCCCGCATCAGGCTTCCTGCATGGGGCCTGCTTCTCCTTCTGCCTGTGTCTCTGCCTCTCTCTCGCTCTCTCTGAATAAATAAATAAATAAATAAATAAATAAATAAATAAATAAATAAATCTTTAAAAAAATTAGTCAAGAAGCACAAAATAAAATGATATAAAATATGATATCAGGATGCCTGGGTGGCTCAGTGGTTGAGCATCTGCCTTTAGCTCAGGGCATGATCCCGTGGTCCTGGGATCGAGCCCTGTGTCTCTACGTATGTCTCTGTCTCTCATGAATAAAGAAAGAAAGTCTTTAAAGAAATATGATACCAAAAAAAGAAATATGATACCAAATATCTGAAATATGGAGGGGAGAGAAGTAAACAATGAGTTTAAAATGAAGTGACCATCAGCTTAATATAGACTGCAAAATGCAGAATTTGTTATGTATAAATCAAATGTAACCACAAATCAAAAAGAGTAATAGACATGCAAAAAATAGAGAGTAAGGAATCCAAGTATATCTCTGAAGAAAACCAGCAAACCATGGGAGAGAGAAAGAGAAGAAAAGATCAGAGAAAACTACCAAAACAACCACAAAACAAGTAACAAAATGGCAATAAATACATCTTTTAATAATTACTTTGAATGCAAATGGACTAAATGCTCCAGTCAGAAAACACAGGTTGAAAGAGTGGATGAAAACACAAGACCCATGTATATAATGTGTCTAAAAAACTCACTTTAACCTAAAGACACCTGCGGATTGAAAGTGAATGGATGGAGAGACATTCATCATGCAAATGGATGTCAAAAGAAAGCTGAAATAGCAGTACTTACATTGGACAAAATAGACTTTAAAACAAAGCCTGTAAATAGAGACAAAGAAGGACAACACTACATTATAATAAAAGGAACAGTCCAATAAGAAGATAGAACAATTGTAAATATTTATGCACCCAACATGGAAACACCCAAATACATAAAACAGTCAATAACAAACATAAAGGAACTAATCAACAGTAATACAATAATAGTAGGGGACTTTAACACTCCACTTACATCAATGGATAGATCATGCAAACAGAAAATCAACAAGGAAACAGTGCCTTTGAATGACACACTGGACTAGGTGGATTTAACAGATATATTCAGAATATTCCATCCTAAAACAATAGAATACACTTTCTTTTCAAGTTGACACAGAACATTCACGAGAATAGATCACATATTAGGCCACAAAATAAGTCTCAACAAATTCAAAAAGATTGAAGCCATACCATGCATCTTTTCTGACAACGCTAGGAAACTAGAAATTAACCACATGAAAAACTATGAAACAACCACAAACAGATGAAGGTTAAATAACATGCTAATAAACAATGAGTGGGTTGACCAAGAAATCAAAGAAGAAATCAAACAGTACATGGAAACATGAAAAGGAAAACACAAAAGTCCAAATCCTTTGGGATGCAGCAAAAGCAGTTCTAGGAGGAAAGTTCATAGCAATAGGCCAATCGCAAGAACTGAGAAAAATCACAAATAAACAATCTAACCTGACACCTGAAGGAACTATAAAAAGAATAACAAAATCCAAAACCAGTAGAAGGAAGGAAATAATAAAGATTGGAGCAGAAATAAATGATACAGAACAAAAATAAAAAAATAAAGAAACAAAAAAATTAGATCAATGAAATGAAGAGTTGGTTCTTTAAAGAGATCGACAAAATTGATAAACCTCTAGCCAGATTTATAAGAGAACCTGAAGAAAAATAGAAAAGGCTCAAATAAATAAAGTCATAAATGAAATAGGAGAAATAACAATACCATAGAAATACAAACAATCATAAGAAAATATTGTGAAAAACTATATTCCAACAAAGTAGACAATCTAGAAGAAATAGATAAGTTTCAAGAAACATAACCTATTGAAACTGAACAGAGAGAAACAGAAAATTTGAACAAATCAATTTCCAGCAATCACTAATCAAAAAACTCCCAAGAAACAAAAGTCCAGGATCAGATGGGCTTCCCAGGCAAATTCTACCGAACATTTAGAGAAGAGTTAATGCCTATTCTTCTCAAACTATTCTGAAAATAAAAGAAGGAAAACATCCAAATTCATTCTATGAGGCAAGCATCACCCTGATACCAAGACCAGATAAAGACACTGCAAAAAATGAGTATGACAGGTCAATACCTCTGATGAACATAAGTGCAAAAATCCTCAACAAAATACTAGCGGGCACTTGATGGGATGAGCACTGGGTATTATGCTACATGTTGGCAAATTGGGCTCCAATAAAAAAAATTAAAAAAATACTAGCACATCAAACCCAACAATACATTAAAAAAATCACTCACCATGGTCAGTTGGGATTTATTCCTGGGATGCAAAGCTGGTCCAATATTTGCAAATCGATCAATGTGATACATCATATCAATAAGAGAAAAGATAAAAAAATATATGATCATTTTAAGAGACACAGAAAAAGGATTTTGGACAAAGTACAGCATCCATTCAGAAGAAAAGCCATCAACAAAGTAGGTTTACAAGGAACATACCGCAACATAGTAAAGGCTATATATGAAAAACCCACAACAAGCATCATGCTCAATGGGGATAAATTGGGAGCTTTCCTCCTAAGGTCAGAAATAAGGATGTCCACTCTCACCACTTTTATTCAGTATAGTACTGGAAGTCCTAGCCACAGCAACTAAACAAGAAAAAGAAATAATAAAAAGCATCCAAATTGGTAAAGAAGTAGAACTTTCACTATTTGTAGATGACATAATACTATATAAAGAAAACCCTAAAGACTACAAAAAAAAAAAAAACTACTAGAACTGATAAATGAATTCATTTAAGTCACAGGATTCAAAATCAATGTGCAGAAATCTGTTCAATTTTTATACTCTAATAATGAAGCAGCAGAAAGAAATTAACAAAATAATTCCATTTACAAATGCACCAAAAGTACTAAGATACCTGGGAATAAATCTAACCAACAAAGTTGGTACTGTACCAATAAGACCTGTACTCTGAAAACTACAAAACACCGATTAAAGAAATGAAGACAATACAAAGAAAGAGAAAGCTATTCCATGCTGATGGATTGGAAGAACAAATATTGTTAAAATGTCTATACCACCCATGATGAATCAATCAATAAAGTCTACTACTGGGGCACCTGGGTAGCTCAGTGGTTGAGTGTCTGCCTTTGGCTCAGGTCGTGATCCTGAGGTCCTGGGATTGAGTCCTGCATCAGGTTCCCCACTAGGGGCCTGTTTTTCCCTGTGCCTATGCCTCTGCTCCTCTCTCTCTCTGTGTCTCTCATGAATAAACAAATAAAACCTAAAAATTAATTAATTAATTAATTAATTACTTCTACTCCTGAGGCCAATAACACACTTTATGTTAACTAACCAGAATTTAAATACAAATTCTGAAACAAAGAAAAAATGTCTATAGTGCCCAAAGCAATCTATATTTAACATAATCCCTATCAAAATACCAACAGCATTTTTCATTGAACTAGAACAAAAAAATCCTAAAATTTATATGAAACCACAAAAGACCTAAATAGCCAAGGCAATTTTGAAAAAAGAAAAGCAAACCTGGAGGTATCACAATTCCAGACTTCAAATTATATTACAAAGCTGTAGTAATGAAAACAGTACAGTACTGGCATAAAAATAGACAGATAGATCAATGGAATAGAATAAAAAAACTCGAAAATAAACCCATAATTATGTAGTCAATTAATCTTTGCAAAGCCAGAAAGAATTCCCAACAGGAAAAAGTTTCTTCAACAAATGGTGTAGAGAAGACTGGTCAGCTACATGCAAAGGAATGAAACCAGACCATTTAAACCCTATACAAAAATAAACTCAAAATAGATTAAAGACCTAAATGTGAGACATGAAATCATAAAAATCCTAGAAGACAATACAGCTAGTAATGTCTCTGACAACAACCATAGCAGTATTTTTCTAGATATGTCTCCTGAGACATGGGAAATAAAAAGCAAAAATAAATTATTGGGAATACATCAAAATAAAAACCTTATGCACAGCAAAGGAAACAATCAACAAAACCAAAAGGATGGGCAGCCCGGGTGGCTCAATGGTTTAGCGCCTGCCTTCCGCCTGTGGCGTGATCCTGGAGACACCGATCGAGTCTCACATCAGGCTCCCTGCATGAAGCCTGTTTCTCCCTCTGCCTGTGTCTCTGCCTCTATGTGTGTGTGTGTGTGTGTGTGTGTGTGTGTCTTTCATGAATGGATGAATAAAATCTTAAAAAAAAAAAAAACTAAAAGGAAACCTATTGAATGGGAGAAGATACTTTCTAATGACATATCCAATAAAGGGTCAGTATCCAAAATACATAAAGAAGTGATACAACTCAACACTCAAAAAACAAATAACCAATTAAAAAAATAGGCAGAAGACATAAATAGATAGTTCTTCACAGAAGACATTCAGGTGGCAACAGACACATGAAAAGATGCTTAACATCACTCATCAGGAAAATGCAAATCAAAACCACAATGAGGTATCACCTCATATCTGTCAAAATGGCTAAAATGTAAAACACAAGAACAGCAAGTGTTGGAAAGGAGTTAGAGTAAAAAGAAAACCCTTTTGCACCGTGATGGCAATGCAAACTACTATGAAGGACGATATGCAAGTTCCTCAAGAAGTTAAAAATAATCACACTATTGGGTATTTGCCTAAGAGAAACCCCCAAAATCTCTACTCCAAAGGATACCTGCAGCCCTATGTTTATAGCAGCATTATGTACCATAGCCAAATTATGTAAGCAGCCAAGTGTCCACCCATAGCTGAATGGATAAAGATGATATGATATACACACACCCACACTATTATTTGGCCAAAAAATGTAATAAAATCTTGCCACTTGTATGGATGGAGCTAGAAAGTATAATGTTAAGTGAATTAAGTTAGTAAGAGAAAGACATATCATATGATTTCACTCATATGTGAATTTAAGAAACAAAACAAATGAGCAAAGGAAAAAAAAGGAGAAAGAGGGGTGCCTGTGTGGCTAAGGTGGTTAAGCAACTGCCTTGGGCTCACTCAGGTCACAATCCTGAGCCCAGAGGCTGGCTCCCAGCTCAGTGGGGAGTATGCTTCTCTCTCCTCCTGCCCCTCTACTGGCTTGTGCTCTCTCTCACCCACTCTCTCTCTCAAAAGAATACATCTTAAAGAGATAGAGAGAGAGAGAGAGAGAGAGAGAACCAAACAAAGAAACAGACTTTTAACTATAGAGAACAACTGACGGTTACCAGAGGGGAGGTGGGTAGGGGGATGGGTGAAATAGGTGATGGGGATTAAGGGGATGCATTTGTTGTGATGAGCCCTGGGTGATGTATGGAAGTGTTGAATCACTACGGTTTATACCTGCAACCAGTACAACACTGTATGTTAGTTACACTGGAATTAAAATGAAATAAAAATAAATAATAAATAAAATTGTATAACTAATAAAATTTTCAGATCACAATAAGATGGAAGCATAGGCTCTATAAATAAATACATAAATAAATAAGAAAAAATTTTAATGAACAAACAAAACTCAGAATCAGACCTGTAAAGACCTATACAAAGAACAAACTCATGGTTGCCAAGGCATATGGTTTGGGCAAATTGGCAAGGAGAGAGGGAGATACAGGCTTCCAGTGATATAATGAGTAAATCACAGGAATAAAAGGCACAGCATAAGGAATACAGCCAATGATATTATAATGGCATTGTATGGTGACAGACAGAAGCTACACTTGTGAACATAGCATAAGGCATAGTATACCATATAAACTTGTTCAGTCACTGTTGTACACCTGAAACTAAGGTAATGTTCTGTCAACTATATTCAAAAATTATTTTAAATAAATATAAAATAGCACACACTCTCTTACAGACTTTCTATTTTTTTTTTTTTTTTTTAGCAAACTGGAAACTACTAAACTATGAAGTTATTTTCTTAAAAATTGGAACAAAGCTTCTCTTTTAATGTCTCTTTTAAGAAAATCCTGAGACTGCAAGACAGTACATAAATATAAATTGTTACCATTTAAAACCAGTTAGCAATATGTATAAGAATTTTCCTAATGCTGTTCAAAACAAAAGTCAGAAATACAAACGAGGGGCAGGAAAGTAAGATTACATCAGTTAAAAAAGAAAAAAAGCTACTTTTCTTTGGTGTACTTATCACACAAATAAATATAAAATCACATACAAAAAAGTGCTATTTGGGAAAAAGTAGGGTATTCTGACTGTGTACACCACTGGAACATAGCCTAACCTTGGGGGTGTGGCTGTCAGAGAAAGCTTTGCGGAGGAAGGGACATTTAGATTGAGACCAAAAGAGTGAGTTAATTTGAAGAAAAGCATTCTACACAGAGGTAATAACCTATACAAAGGCCCTTATTTGGGGCCCCTGGGTGGCACACTCAGCTAAGCATCTGACTCTTGGTTTTGGCTCAGGTCGTGATCGCAGGGTCATGAGATCAAGAACTGCAGCAGGCTCCATGCTCAGCATGGAATCTGCTTAAGACTGTCTGTCCCTCTCCCTTTGCCCCTCCCCCTGTTCTCTCTCTTTCTCTCTCACTCTCAAATAAAAAATAAATAAATCTTTAAGAAAACCAAAGGTGTTGAACTGGGAAGAGCTTACACATGAGGAAGTGAAACAAGCAGTACAGAGTGGTGGTGAGTCCAGGTTCCAAAGTCAAATGTCCTGGATTTGAATCTCAGCGATACCCTCCACTTGCTGTGTGACACTGGATAATTTACATAACCTCTCTGGACTTTGGTTTCCTCAGTTATACCTACCATATAGGGTGTTTGGGAGGGCAGTAATTGTTTAATAAATATTGGTTTATTATTTTAATAACTGGTTACTCTAGAATAGTGCTACAGGGTGTTGGAGAGGTAGGCAGGGCCATAATATCATAGAGGCTTCTAGTCCTCGCTAAGAATTCAGGATTTATCCTAAATACAATGGGAAACCACTGAAGGATTTTAAGCAAAGGTGTAACATTCTGAAACTTGTGTTTTAAAACATTAATTAGCAAATATTATACTTCTGCTTTGTGGCAAAAAAAGATTCTTGTGAGCTAAACCTTTCCTATTAGTTCAACCTCCTTTTCATTTTCTCCTTTGCCCTTTGATCTTTTAATGTGTGATAGTCACTTTCTGGTAAGTGCTAAGTCCATTGAAAATCCAGTCCTCATAAGAGTGTTTTTCCCCTCCCTCCCCTTCCTCCTCAACCACCATGTCCTGGTGTAAGGGAAAGTTTATTACTCTTCCCTGGTGACATGGAGGTACAGCTGGTGTCCATGCTCTTTTTCTGCTGGCCTTCAGTTAAGCTGTTTCATTTTGTTTATCTCTAATCCATCCTTGTCAGTTTCTATCCTTCTGGAATCCATTTGGGACGAACAAGCACTACCACCAGAACTCTGGGGACACTGACCTCCATGATAGCCATCATCTCGATGACCCTGGAGTGTCTGGGTCTTGCTGTGTTCACAATATTCTGGGGTCATACGTGAACTTTCGCATCTTTTATATTATAGGTACAGACCACTGGGAACCAGCAGCATTATTTGAGAAGGTCTACCTAGACACTTACCTTCAGAGATGTTCCCCTGCTACCCACTCTCCCTTCTCCATCTCCATGTCAAACACAGAGCTTCTCCTAGGCTTGTACCTGCCACTAAGCTCAAAGCATCTCAGGTCGCTCTTCTCCCAATGTGAATACTTCTACTACACCTTCCCACCTCCATACCCCTGTCTCCATAAAAGTGCTTCCTTTTAGTTCATCTTCTCTGCAGGGAGTTTCCCCTTTACAATGTGTTCCTTCTTTAGGTAGGGACCATATTGGTGGAATGGCTGCAGAGGAGTGTGATTCGATTTGGGAAACATGTTTGGGGTTGGGATCTGTGAAAAAAAAAAAGCCACATTAGTTTATTGTCAAATAATCATCTCCAATTAAGTTGTTTGTCTTAACCACAAGATACAAGCTCCAAGAGGGATGGGTTTCCTTTCTCTGTTTTCTTAACTGGTATATCTCCAGTATCTGACACACAATAGATAACTGTGGAAAGAATGAAGAAATAGTATGAGCAACCAAAAAGATAATGGATGATTCTGTGCTGCTGGCACTGGGATCCACTGGAGGATTTTGACCAGAGGATTGAAGCAATCAGATTTACAGGTTACCAAATATTTTTGTTATGAACTGTACATTTGTGGTCCTGCCCCCTCCAAATTCACATGCTGAAATCCTAACCCCAATGTGCTGATATTAGGAAGTAGGGTCTTTGGAAGGTAATTAGGATTAGATAAGGTCATGGGTGTGGAGGTCTCACAAATGGGATTAGTTCCCTTTTAAGAGTCATGAAAGGACTTGCTCCCCCTCCCTGCTTTCTGCCATCTAAAGTTACAGCAAGAAGACAGCCAGGAAGCAGGCCCTCACAAGACACTGAACCTACTAGCACCTTAATCTTGGACTTCCCAGCCTCCTAAGAAATACATTTCTGTTATTTATAAGCCACAGAGCCTATTGATATTTTGATATAGAAGCCCAAGCATACTAAGATAGTCTTCAGGCTGTCACAGGCATCATAAGCAGTAGTCTGTATTATCCCCCCAAGTAATAGTTACTAAATAAATTCTCAAGTACCCATACTGCAGTGAGAGAACACACTCCTATACATATTCAAATCCATGAACAGCCTCCTGAGAAGAACTAAGATGTCACAAACTCTAAAACTGCCTCACCTTCTCTCTATATTCTTTTACCCCCTCCTTCTCCTAACACCAGGGCCCTTTAGTCAGTGGAACTAGCTAGCCATTGTAACCCTTTTAGAGAATTTCAGCTGAAATCTGGATATCCAGCCCACTCTGATACGGTATTTGCATTTCATGCTTAATTTGTCTATAACATTACAAATTTCATACTCCTACATTTCTACTGTTAACATCATAATACTATTTTAGTACTCCTCTTTTGCAAGTGAAATTAGCATTTCCATGTAAAATAGAAAAATTGCTGGTTGTCTCCCTAATGTGTCTAGGAGCTTAATCCAAGCCTAAGGTTTAAGTTCTCAGTGCCTGAGATGATTTATTTTTGTGTGTGGGTTTCTCAGCAGACTTAAATGCTACTGTGGACTTATGGCTGGGTCTATTTGTATCAGAGGATGACCTGGTTGACCCTTCCTTTGGAAAAATGGAAGGAACCTGAGATCAGAGACATCATCTGAGAGTATCCTCCTGAAATGTTCTCTTGTTCCTTACCGTTACAGGTTTTTCCAACAGAAGCGCAGAGCACAATGCCTCTCCATTAAAGGAAGCACCAGCAATCCTGTGGACCTCATATCTAGAATTAAAAATCGAGAAGGTTCTTTCTAGATATATCTCCTAAGGAAAGGGAAACAAAAGCACAAATAAACTATTGGGACTACGTCAAAATGAAAAGCTTCTGCACGGCAAAGGAAACAATGGACAAAACCAAAAGACAACATCCTGAATGGGAGAAAATATTTGCAAATGATACATCTGAGAAGAGGTTAGTTCAAAATATATAAGGAATTTCTACAACTCAACTCTCAAAAACAAATAACCCAATTTAAAAAATAGGTAGAAGAAATGAACAGGACATTTCTCTAAAGAAGACATACAGATATCCAATGAATATGAAAAAAAAAGTATTACTCATCATCAGGGAAATGCAAATCAAAATCACAATGAGCTATCACCACATACCTGTCAGAATGGCTAACAGGTATTAGCCATTCTGAGAGACAGACAGAGAGAGACAGAGAGAGAGAGAGAAGAATGCGGGCTGGTGGGCAAAAAGAGAGAATCTTAGGTAGGTTTCACACCCAGTGCAGAGCTCTAAATGGGGTTTGATCTCACAACCCTGAGATCACAACCTGAGCCAAAACCAAGAGTCTAATGCTTAACCAACTGCACCAACCAGGTGCCCCAAGAAATAACAGTTTTGTGAGGATGTGGAGAAAAAGGAATCCTCATGCACTGTTGGTGGGAATGTGAACTGCTATAGCCACTATGGAAAACAGTATGGAAGTTCCTCTAAATATTAAGAAATAGAATCACTATATGATCCAATAATCCCACTATTGGGGATTTACCCAAAGAATACAAAAACACGAATTCAAAAAGATATATGCACCCTTATGTTTATTGCAGCATTATTTACAATAGCCAAATTATGGAAGCAACCAAGCAACCCAAGCATCCATCAATAGATGAATCGATAAAGAAAATATATAGAATGGAATGTTACCTGGCCATAAAAGAGAATGAAATCTTGCCATGTGCAACAACATGGATGGATCTACAGGGTATAGTGCTAAATGAAAGAAGTGCATCAGATAAAGACAAATGCCATATGATTTTACTCATGTGGAATTTAAAAAACAAAAACAAACAAACAAAACAAACAAACAAAAAAAAAAACAAAGAAAAAAGGGACAAAGAACCAGATTCTTATATATATATAAAACAAACTGGTGGTTACCAGGGAGGAGGTGGGTTAAGGGATGAGTGAAATAGGTGAAGGTATTAAGCATATACTTATGCTTTTTTTTTCATTTTTTTAACCCTTTTTTATTAATATTTTAAAATAATAAATTTATTTTTTTATTGGTGTTCAATTTACAACATAGAGAATAATACCCAGTGCTCATCCCGTCAAGTGCCCCCCTCAGTGCCTGTCACCCATTCACCCCCACCCCCCGCCCCTCCTCCCCTTCCACCACCCCTAGTTCGATTCCCAGAGTTAGGGAGTCTTCATGTTCTGTCTCCCTTTATGATATTTCCCACACATTTCTTCTCCCTTCCCTTATATTCCCTTTCACTATTATTTATATTCCCCAATGAATGAGAACATACAATGTTTGTCCTTCTCCAATTGACTTACTTCACTCAGCATAATACCCTCCAGTTCCATCCACGTTGAAGCAAATGGTGGGTATTTGTCATTTCTAATGGCTGAGTAATATTCCATTGTATACATAAACCACATCTTCTTTATCCATTCATCTTTCGATGGACACCGAGGCGCCTTCCACAGTTTTGGCTATTGTGGACATAGCTGCTAGAAACATCAGGATGCAGGTGTCCCAGCGTTTCATTGCATCTGAATCTTTGGGGTAAATCCCCAACAGTGCAATTGCTGGGTCGTAGGGCAGGTCTATTTTTAACTCTTTGAGGAAACTCCACACAGTGTTCCAGAGGTGGCTGCACCAGTTCACATTCCCACAACAGTGTAAGAGGGTTCCCTTTTCTACCGCATCCTCTCCAACATTTGTGGTTTCCTGCCTTGTTAATTTTCCTCATTTCTCACTGTGTGAGGTGGTATCTCATTTGTGGTTTTGATTTGTCGTTCCCATGATGGCAAGTGATGCAGACAGTTTTCTCATTGTGCATGCTGGCCATGTCTATGTCTTCCTCTGTGAGATTTCTGTTCATGTCTTTGCCCATTTCATGATTGGATTATTTGTTTCTTTGATGTTGTGTTTAATAAGTTCTTTATACATCTTGGAACTAGCCCTTTATCTGATACGTCATTTGCAAATATCTTTCTCCCATTCTGTAGGTTGTCTTTTAGTTTGTTGACTGTATCCTTTGCTGTGCAAAAGCTTCTTATCTTGATGAAGTCCCAATAGTTCATTTTTGCTTTTGGTTTCTTTTGCCTTCGTGGATGAATCTTGCAAGAAGTTACTGTGGCCGAGTTGAAAAAGGGTATTGCCTGTGTTCTCCTCTAGGATTTTGATGGACTCTTGTCTCACATTTAGATCTTTCATCCATTTTGAGTTTATCTTTGTGTATGATGAAGAGAGTGGTCTAGTTTCATTCTTCTGCATGTGGATGTCCAATTTTCCCAGCACCATTTACTGAAGAGACTGTCTTTCTTCCAGTGGATAGTCTTTCCTCCTTTACCGAATATTAGTTGACCATAAAGTTCAGGGTCCACTTCTGGGTTCTCTATTCTGTTCAACATTGATCTATGTGTCTGTTTTTGTGCCAGTACACACTGTCTTATGATCACAGCTTTGTAGTAAACCTTGAATCTGGCATTGTGATGCTCCCCAGCCTAGTGTTTTCTTTTTAAAATTCCCCTGGCTATTCGGGGGTCTTTTCTGATTCCACACAAATCTTAAATAATTTGTTCTAACTCTCTGAAGAAAGTCCATGGTATTTTGATAGGGATTGCATTAAACATGTACATTGCCCTGGGTAACATTGACATTTTCACAATATTAATTCTGCCAATCCATGAGCATGGAATATTTTTCCATCTCTTTGTGTCTTCCTTAATTTCTTTCAGAAGTGTTCTGTAGTTTTTAGGGTATAGATCCTTTACCTCTTTGGTTAGGTTTATTCCTAGGTATCTTATGCTTTGGGTGCAATTGTAAATGGGATTGACTCCTTAATTTCTCTTTCTTCAGTCTCATTGTTAGTGTATAGAAATGCCATTGATTTCTGGGCATTGATTTTGTATCCTGCCACGCTACCAAATTGCTGTATGAGTTCTAGCAATCTTGGGGTGGAGGCTTTTGGGTTTTCTATGTAGAGTATCATGTCATCGGCGAAGAGGGAGTTTGACTTCTTTACCAATTTGAATGCCTTTAATGTCTTTTTGTTGTCCTGATTGCTGAGGCTAGGACTTTCCAGTACTATGTTGAATAGCAGTGGTGAGAGTGGACATCCTGTCTTGTTCCTGATCTTAGGGGAAAGGCCTCCCAGGGCTTCCCCATTGAGAATGATATTTGCTGTGGGCTTTTGGTAGATGGCTTTTAAAGATGTCGAGGAAAAGTTCCCTCTATTCCCTCACACTCTGAAGAGTTTTGATGAGGATGGATGCTGTATTTTGTCAATGCTTTCTCTGGCATCTATTGAGAGGATCATGTGGTTCTTGGTTTTTCTCTTGCTGATATGATGAATCACACTGATTGTTTTACGAGTGTTGAACCAGCATTGTGTCCCGGGGATAAATCCTACTTGGTCATGGTGAATATTTTCTTAATGTGTTGTTGGATCCTATTGGCTAGTATCTTGTTGAGAATTTTTGCATCCATGTTCATCAGGGATATTGGTCTGTAATTCTCCTTTTGGTGCGGGTCCTTTGTCTGGTTTTGGAATTAAGGTGATGCTGGCCTCATAGAACGAATTTGGAAGTACTCTATCTCTTTCTATCTTTCCAAACAAGCTTTAGTAGAATAGGTATGGTTTCTCTTTAAACGTTTGATAGAATTCCCCTGGGAAGCCATCTGGCCCTGGACTTTTGGTCTTGGGAGGTTTTTGATGACTGCTTCAATTTCCTCCCTGGCTATGGCCTGTTCAGGTTTTCTATTTCTTCCTGTTCCAGTTTTGGTAGTTTGTGGCTTTCCAGGAATGCGTCCATTTCTTCTAGATTGCCTAATTTATTGGCGTATAGCTGTTCATAATATGTTTTTAAAAATCGTTTGTATTTCCTTGGTGTTGGTAGTGATCTCTCCTTTCTCATTCATGATTTTATTAATTTGAGTCTTCTCTCTCTTCTTTTAATAAGGCTGGCTAATGGTTTATCTATCTTATTAATTCTTTCAAAGAACCAACTCCTGGTTTTGTTGATCTGTTCCACAGTCTTCTGGTCTCGATTTCGTTGAGTCTGCTTGAATCTTTATTAACTCTCTTCTTCTGCTGGGTGTAGGTCTATTGCTGTTTTTTCTCTAGCTCCTTTAGTGTAAAGTTAGCTTTTTGTATTTGAGTTCTTTCCAGTTTTTGATGGATGCTTGTATTGCGATGTATTTCCCTCCTTAGGACTGTTTTTGCTGCATCCCAAAGATTTTGAACGGTTGTATCTTCATTCTCATTAGTTTCCATGAATCTTTTAATTCTTCCTTAATTTCCTGGTTGACCCTTTCATCTTTTAGCAGGATGGTCCTTAACCTTCCACGTGTTTGAGGTCCTTCCAAACTTCTTGTTGTGATTTAGTTCTAATTTCAAGGCATTATGGTCTGAGAATATGCAAGGGGACGATCCCAATCTTTTGGTATTGGTTCAGACCCGATTGTGACCCAGTAATGTGGTCTATTCTGGAGAAAGTTCCATGTGCACTTGAGAAGTAATGTGTATTCAATTGAGTTTGGATATAAAGTTCTGTAGATATCTGTGAAATCCACCTGGTCCAGTGTATCATTTAAAGCTCTCGTTTCTTTGGAGATGTTGTGCTTAGAAGACCTATCTAGTATAGAAAGAGCTAGATTGAAGACACCAAGTATAAGTGTATTATTATCTAAGTATTTCTTCACTTTGGTTATTAATTGATTTAAATATTTGGGAGCTCCCACATTCGGGGCATATATATTGAGGATTGTTAAGTCCTCTTGTTGGATAGATCCTTTAAGTATGAGATAGTGTCCCTCTTCATCTCTCACTACAGTCTTCGGGGTAAACTTATAGTTTATCTGATATAAGGATGGCTACCCCTGCTTTCTTCTTTGAGGACCATTTGAATGGTAAATGGTTCTCCAACCTTTTATTTTCAGGCTGTAGGTGTCCTGTCTAAAATGAGTCTCTTGTAGACAGCAAATAGATGGGTCCTGCTTTTTTATCCAGTCTGAAACCCTGCGCCTTTTGGATGGGGTCATTAGCCCTTCATGTTCAAGTTACTATTGAAAGATATGAGTTTAGTGTCATCATGATATCTATTCAGGTCCTTGTTTTGTGGAGTGTTCCACTGAACTTCTTCTTAAGGGAATTTTAAGAGTCCCCCTTAAAATTTCTTGCAGAGCTGGTTTTTGGAGTCACATATTCTTTCAGTTCCGGCCTGTCTTGGAAGCTCTTTATCTCTCCTCCATTTGAATGAGAGCCTGCTGGATAAAGTATTCTTGGCTGCATGTTCTTCTCATTTAGGACCCTGAATATATCCTGCCAGCCTTTTCTGGCCGCCAGGTCTCTGTGGAGAGGTCTGCTGTTACCCTAATACTCCTCCCCATAAAGGTCAGGGATTTCTTGTCTCTTGCTGCTTGAAGGATCTTCTCTTTATTTTGGAATTTGCAAGCTTCACTATAGACCTCGAGGTGTTGAACGGTTTTTATTGATTTTAGGGTGATCTATTTCCTGGATCTGAATGCCTGTTTTCCCTTCTCAGATTAGGAAAGTTTTCAGCTATGATTTGTTCAAATACATATTCTGGCCCTCTGGCCCTTTCGGCACCCTCAGGAACCCCAATTAAACGGAGTTTTTTCTTCCTCAGGCTGTTTATTTCCCTTAATCTATCCTCATGGTCTTTTAATTGTCTGTCTCTTTTTTCCTCAGTTTCCCTCTTTGCCATCAACTTGTCTTCTTATGTCACTCACTTCGTTCTTCCACCTCGTTAACCCTCGTCGTTAGGACGTCTAGTTTGGATTGTCATCTCATTCAATTGATTTTAATTTCTGCCTGATTGGATCTAAATATCTGCAGTTATGAAGTCCCTTGAGTCCTTATATGCTTTTTCTAGAGCCACCAGTAGCTGTATAATAGTGCTTCTGAATTGGCTTTCTGACATTGAATTGTAATCCGATTTTGTAAACTCTGTGGAGAGAGGACTGTTTCTGCTTTCTTTTGAGGTGAGGGTTTCCTTCTAGTCATTTTGCTCAGTGCAGAGTGGCCAAAAACAAGTTGTATTGGGAAAAGGAGAAAAAGAGAGAGAAAGAAGGAAAGACACAGAGAAAAAGGCCAAAAGGCAGAAAAAAAAAAGAAAAAAAAATTGACACGAAGAAAGAGAAGAAAAAGAAAGAAAGGGGGGAAAAATGGTGTGGGAAGCAAACAGAAATCAAAAAGAAAAAAAGAAAAGAAAAAAGAAAAACCACGGGGAGTATCTTCTGATTCTGTATACTTTAAGTCCTTGACTTCCCCTGGAACCTTGTCCGTCTAGCTGGTCTTCTCGGGGAGGGGCCTGTTGTGCTGATTTTTCAGGTGTTAGCACTTGGGGGAGCTGCTCTGCCCCCTGCCTGTGTAGAGCTCAGTGGGGGTTGTTTAACCCGTGAGGCCCCAGGAGGAACAACCCCAGTGGCGGTGGCAGCTCTGGAGCCCTGGATTCAGCTCCCACAGTAACTACTGAGCTTCTCCGTCTGCAGGGCCTGGAGGCTCCGGGGCAGGGCCGCTGATCTGCTCAGCTCTGGGCAGGAGCGTCCTTGCGGTCCCTCGGCCCTCCCAGCCTCTGCCTGTCCGGGGGGAGGCGGGATCCTGGGCTGTGTCCCGGCGCCCTGTGCTGGAGCCTGCGCTGTTGGATTTGCGCTCCAGGCCGCGCAGCCCCCTGCGCGCGGAGCCTCCCTCTATCGGAGTCGCCTCCTAGCTGCTCCCGGCCGCACAGCCCCCTCCGCGCGAGCCGCCGCTGGAGCCCCTCCGACCTGCTCCGGGTCCAGCCGTGGGCGCTGCAGTCTTTTAGGGAGCTCGGCGGCGGGGTATGGCCACTCTCCTGGGCGCGCAGGTGTCTGTTAGTGTCCCAGGGAGCCCGAGGGCATCCCCGCCCTCCTGGGGTCCTGCTCCAACTCCCTGCGGGCGCCTTTCTGCCCGGGAAGGTTGGTGCAGTTCCTGCTTCTCCCGGACGGAGCTTTCCTGTCCTGGGGACACTCGCCCCGGCCTCAGCCCGGCTCCTCGCGGGAGCCTTTTGTTTCTTCATTTCTTTTTCCCCCGTCTTCCTACCTTGATAGAAGCACGAACTCTTCTCACTGTAGCATTCCAGCTGGTCTCTTTAAATCTCAGGCCGAATTCGTAGATTTTCAGGATGATTTGAAGGTTATCTAGGTAATTTGGTGGGGACAGGTGATTTGGGGACCCTACTCTTCCGCCATCTACCCCCTCCCCCCCCCCTTTTTAAAGATTTTATTATTATGTAATCTCAACACAACACAACACAGGGCTTAAACGCACAACCCAGAGATCAATAGTCGCATGCTCTACTGAGCCAGCCAGGTGCCCCAAGAGTACATGTATCTTCATGAGCACCAGTAATGTACAAAATTGTTGAATCTTGGGCGCCTGGGTGGCTCAGTAATTGAGTATCTGCCTTTGGCTCAGGTCATGATCCTGGGGTCCTGGGATGGAGTCCTTCATCAGGCTCTTCCCAGGGAGCCTGCCTCTCCTTCTGCCTATGTCTCTGCCTTTCTCTGTATATCTCATGAATAATAAATAAAATCTTTTAAAAAATTGTTGAATCACTATACTGTGCATCTTAATATAACAATGTAGGTTAATTATACTGTAATTAAATGTATATATTTCTCAAAGCCTGTGGGTTTTGCAACAAGTGCTCACATCCAGAGCAGAATCAAGATGGTGTCTCGGAAAAGTGGCTAGAAGGAAGCAGAAGAGCCATAAACACATTTCCAAAATATTAGGGACATTTCCTGCTGATACTTATGAAGATTTCTAATAATTGTGTGACTCTTGTTCTTATTTTATATAATTTTGCCTTCAGGGAACTAACATTTTAAGCAGAACAAAGAAACTAATAAACTTTTCCGACAGGGTCAGGGACATGGAGAGGAATTTTCCAGATGATCTTTTTGACATCTTCGCAATTTTATAACTCTAGTTTAACCCTAAAAATCTAAGAATTGTTCATAAACTCATTTCAGTATCTGAAGAGTAAGAAATAAATTAAGAAATTGCGTCCCCTGGGGATCACTGGGTGGCTCAGTGGTTTGGCACCTGCCTTTGGCCCAAGGTGTGATCCTGGAGTCCCAGGATCGAATCCCACATCAGGCTCCTTGCATAGAGCCGGCTTCTCCCTCTGCCTGCCTCCCTGCCTGTCTGTATGTCTCTGTGTGTGTGTCTCTCATGAATAAATGAATAAAATATTTTAAGAAAAGAAATTGCATCCCCCTTTAGATGTATCTAAGCAAGAGCCCAGCCTAAGAAGACACCGGTGACAGCTGAAAAGAAGGCTAGAGGCCAAAGCCATGGCCTATACAACTCAAAATTAACTTGCTTCAAAATTATCTTGGAAGAGACTCTTGCATCTTAATCCATAGCCCCAATATCCTAATAGAAAGAAAATGCAAGTCTGTGTTGTGGGGGTAGGGGTAGTATTTCTCCAGAAATCACCTAAGGTTGAGAAGGCAACAGTGAATATCTGGGGCTCCTCTCTACTTCCAGAACCTTCTCTCTGGTCTTCAGGTACCTGACATGTCCCAGGGATTGAATCCTGCTTCAGCCTACTCATCTTTACTTAATCTTTCTCAGCATGGCCAATATATAACCTCTTTCGTCATCTCATCCCTTCAAAGCAGGATCTAGGCTAAGTTCAAAATGCCTTTATGTGATACTCTCACCTACTGCTGCCATCCCACTGTGCTATCTGCAGCCCCAACCCATGGCCACATGTTAGGAAACTGAGCCCGTTTTTTCCATGGTGAAACAGCATGGGAAAATGCTTAGGAAATGTATGATGAATAAACTATATACAAATAAATGCTAAGGCAATTTAAAAAGAATAATATAATGAAATTATTGATAATTTTCTACTTTAAAACATTTCAGTATAGTGGTATTATTTACATATTCATAAATAATACTTGCTTTTCAAAATTTTTCTAAATTTAAAAGTATGTTTATTTTTTAAATATTTTATTTATTTGAGAAAGAGCGAGAGTGAGAGAGAGAGAGCACGACCGGGATGAGGGGAAGAGGAAGATGCAGACTCCCCCGCTGAGGAGGAGCCTGATGTTGGGCTTGATCCCAGGATCCTGGATCATGACCTGAGCCAAAGGCAGATGCTTAGCCAAGACTGAGCCACCCAGGTGCCCCAATAAGTATATTTATTTTAAAAATAAAATACACAATTATACATATAAATACTTTTATAAAAATGAAAAGCTTATAATATATACTTAACCTACTGCTACAGTAAAATTTATTTTTATATAAAATTCAGACAAAAAATTTCCACATATTTTCTAAATATACCCTAATTATGCTTCAATCCTCTCTATCTTGGTCTAACTCCCACTGGAAATGTAAGCCTCTCCACCATAAGAGGAATGTGAGTCCTCTCCCTCCTGCCAAAATATAAATTTCATGACAGCAGGAACTCCTTTTTGTTTACCACTGTATCCCTAGCTCCAAGAACCCTGCATTATATCTGGAAATCACTCAATAGCTATTGTTGAATAGGTGAATGTACGTCTGCATGCATCTTTATCTAAAGACAGGAACACTAATGTAATCAAATGGAAGCAAAAAGAATGCATATATTACATGGGTTTTATTACAGTATTGATAATGGGTAATGTTCATTAAGCATTTATTAATATTCAAGGCACTATGCTAGGTACTTGATATGTAAAAATATGATTAGATACTATTATTAATTTTTTAAAAGATTTTATTTATTTATTCATAGACACAGAGAGAGAGAGAGGCAGAGACACAGACAGAGGGAAAAAGCAGGCTCCACGCAGGGAGCCCGGGTCTCCAGGATCACACCCCAGGCTGCAGGTGGCGCCAAACCGCTGCGCCCCCGGGCTGCCCTAATTTTATATTTTTAAAACCTGGAAGAAAATGAATTTGAGAGATTAGTATTATTATTACATACCTACATATATCCTTTTTTTTTTTTTTTTTTTTTTTTTTTTTTTTTAGAGAGAGAGATTTACTTATTTGGGACACCTGGGTAGCTCAGCAGTTGAGCGTCTGCCTTGGCTCAGGGGTCCGGATGGAGTCCCACATCGGGCTCCTTACTGGGAGCCTGCTTCTCCCTCTGACCGAGGCTCCTTCCACAGTTGGGCTATCGTGGACATTGCTGCTATAAACATCAGGGTGCAGGTGTCGCAGCGTTTCACCGCATCTGCATCTTTGGGGTAAATCCCCAGCAGTGCAACTGCTGGGTCGTAGGGCAGGTCTATTTTTAACTCTTTGAGGAACCTCCACACAGTTTTCCAGAGTGGCTGCACCAGTTCACATTCCCACCAACAGTGCAGAGAGTTCCCCTTTCTCCACACCTCTCCAACATTTGTTGTTGCCTGTCTTGTTAATTTGCACCATTCTCACTGGTGTGAGGTGACCATTCTCATTGTGGTTTTGATTTGTATTTCCCTCCCTATTTGATGTGGAGCATTTTCTCATGTGCTTGTTGGCCATGTTCTATGTCTTCCTCTGTGAGATTTCTGTTCATGTCTTTTGCCCATTTCATGATTGGATTGTTTGTTTCTTTGCTGTTTGAGTTTGAATAAGTTCTTTGTAGATCTTAGATACTAGCCCTTTATCTGATACATCATTTCCAAATATCTTCTTCCATTCTGTAGGTTGTCTTTTAGTTTTGTTGACTGTTTCTTTTGCTGTGCAGAAGCTTTATATCTTGATGAGGGTCCCAATAATTCATTTTTGCTTTTGTTTCCCTTGCCTTCCATAGATGTATCTTGCAAGAAGTTTCTGTGGCAAGTCCAAAAAGGGTGTTGCCTGTGTTCTCCTCTAGGATTTTGATGGACTCTTGTCTCACATTTAGATCTTTCGTCCATTTTGAGTTATCTTGTGTATGGTGTAAGAGAAGGGTCTAGTTTCATCTTCTTCACATGGCTGTCCAGTTTTCCCAGCACATTTATTGAAGAGACAAGTCCTTTTTCCAGTGGATAGTGTTTCCTGCTTTGTCGAATATTAGTTGACCATAGAGTTGAGGGCCCATTTCTGGTTCTCTATTCTGTTCCATTGATCTATGTGTCTGTTTTGTGCCAGTACCACACTGTCTTGATGACCACAGCTTTGTAGTACAACTTGAAATCCGGCATTGTGATGCCCCTGGCTGTGGTTTTCTTTATCATTATTCCCCTGGCTATTTGGGGCCTTTTCTGATTCCACGCAAATCTTAAGATGATTCGTTCCAACTCTCTGAAGAAAGTCCATGGTATTTTGTTAGGGATTGAATTAAATGTGAAAATTGCCCTGGGTAGCACTGACATTTTCACAGTATTAATTCTTCCAATCCATGAGCATGGAATATTTTCCATCTCTTTGTGTCTTCCTCAATTTCTTTCAGAAGTGTTCTGTAGTTTTTAGGATATAGATCCTTTACCTCTTTGGTTAGGTTATTCCTAGGTATCTTATGCTTTTGGGTGCAATTGTACATGGGATTGACTCCTTAACTTCTCTTTCTTCAGTTTCATTGTTAGTGTATAGAAATGCCACTGATTTCTGGGCATTGATTTTGTATCCTGCCACATGGCCAAATTGCTGTATGAGTTCTAGCAATCTTGGGGTGGAGGCTTTGGGTTTTCTATGTACCGTATCATGTCATCTGTGAAGAGAGAGAGTTTGACTTCTTTTTTACCAATTGGAATGTATTTTATTTCTTTTTGTTGTCTGATTGCTGAGACTAGGACTTCTAGTACTATGTTGAATAGCAGTGGTGAGAGTGAACATCCGTGTCTTGTTCCTGATCTTAAGGGAAAGGCTCCCAGTGTTTCCCCAATTGAAAATGATATTTGTTGTGGGCTTTTCATAGATGGCTTTAAGATGCTGAGATGCTGTTCCCTCTGTCCCGACACTCTGAAGAGTTTTGATCAGGAATGGATGCTGTATTTTGTCAAATGCTTTATCTGCATCTATTGAGAGGATCATGTGGTTCTTTTTTTTTCTCCTGTTGATATGATGTATCACATTGTTTGCTTTACGAGTGTTGAACCAGCCTTGCATCCCAGGGATAAATCCCACTTGGTCATGGTGAATAATCTTCTTAATGTACTGTTGTATCCTATTGGCTAGTATCTTGTTGAGAGTTTTTGCATCTGTGTTCATCAGAGATATTGGTCTATAATTCTCCTTTTGGTGGTGTGTTTGTCTGGTTTTGGAATTAAGGTGATGCTGGCTTCATAAAATGAGTTTGGAAGTATTCCGTCCCTTTCTGTCTTTGGAATAGCTTTAATGGAATAGATATTGTTCTTCTTTAAATGTTGATAGAGGGATCCCGGGTGGCGCAGCAGTTTGTCGCCTTCCTTTGGCCCAGGGCCCGATCCTGGAGGCCCGGGATCGAATCCCACGTCAGGCTCCTGGTGCATGGAGCCTGCTTCTCCCTCTGCCTGTGTCTCAGCGCCTCTCTCTCTCTCTCTATGTCTATCATTAAATAAATTTTAAACAAATAAAGCTCTTTTTTCTTTGAGATGTTGTGCTTAGAAATCTGTCATTTGCATAAAGTGCCATGCTGAAGTCTCCCATTATTAGCGTATTATTATCTAAGTATGTCTTTACTTGGGTTATTAATTGATTGATATATCTGGCAGCTCCCACATTAGAGGCATAAATATTCATGATTGTTAGGTCCTTTTGTTGGATAGGTCCTTTAAGTATGATATAGTATCCCTCTTCATCTCTTACTACCAATCTTGGGATAAACTTTAATTTGTTATGAGGATTGCTACCCCTGCTTTCTTTGAGGACCATTTGAATGGTAAATGGTTCTCCAACCTTTCATTTTCGGGGCTGGAGGTGTCCTTAGGTCTAAAATGAGTCTCTTATAGACAGCAAATAGATGGGTCTTGCTTTTTTATCCAGTCTGAAACCCTGAATCTTTTAATGGGATCATTAAGCCCATTCATGTTCAGAGTATTATTGAAAGATAGGAATTTAGTGTCATAATAATACCTATTCAGTCTCTGTTTTTGTGGATTATTTCTTTGGGTGTCCTCTTTCTTTTACAGAGTCCCCTTAATATCTCTTGCAGAGCTGGTTTGGTGGTCACATATTATTTCAGTTCTGCCTATTTTGGAAACTTTTTATCTCTCCCTTCTATTCTTAATGAGAGGCCTTGCTGGATAGAGTATTCTTGGCTGCATGTTCTTCTCATTTAGGACCCTGAATATATCCTGCCAGCCCTTTCTGGCCTGCCAGGTCTCTGTGGAGAGGTCTGATGTTAATCTTTCTCCCCATATAAGTTAGGGATCTCTTGTCTCTTGCTGCTTTAAGGATTTTCTCTTTATCTTTGGAATTTGGAAGTTTCACTATTAAATGTTGAGGTGTTGAACAGTTTTATTGATTTTAGGGGGGAACCTCTCTATCTCCTGGATCTGAATGCCTATTTCCCTCCCCAAATTAGGGAAGTTCTCAAGCTATGATTTGTTCAAATATGCTTTCTGGTCCTCTGTTCCTCTCAGCCCCCTCTGGAACCCCAATTAAATGTAGATTTTTCCTTCTGAGGCTGTCATTTATTTCCCTTAACCTTTCTTCATGGTCTTTTAATTTTTTTCTCTTTATCCTCAGCTTCCTTCCTTGCCATCAACCTCTCTTTTTTGTCACTCACTTTTTTTTCTACCTCATTAACCCTCGTTGTTAGGACCTCCAGGTTGAATTGCATCTCATTTAATTGATTTTTAATTTCGGCCTGATTAGATCTAAATTCTGCAGTCATGAAGTCTCGATTCCTTTATGCATTTTTTCCAGAGCTGCGTGTAGCTTTATAATTCTGCCTCTGAATTGGCTTTCTTACATTGAATTGTATTCCAAATTCTGTAACCCTGTGGCAGTGAGTACTGTTTCTGATTCTTCTTTTGTGGTGAGTTCTTCTTTCTAGTCATTTTGCTCAGTGCAAAGTAGCTAAAAACGAGTTGTACTTGTTAGAAGCACAAACTCTTCTCTCTGTAGCATTCCAGCTGTTCTCTCTTTAAATCTCAGGTCGAATTCATAGGTTTTCAGGATGATTTGAAAGTTATCTAGGTAAGTTGGTAGGGACAGGTGACTTGGGGACCCTACTCCTCTGCCATCTTGCTCCGCCCCCTTGACCTGACTTTTTAAAAACATAAGTTGTAGATAGCAAAAATTGGAGGCAAGGTAAGGCAGGGTGCATAGACCAGTCATGTTACCAATGAATCAACTGAATACAACTTTGGTTGATTTAATTAGGAAAAGAGTTTATTAAAAAGATGCTGTGTAGCTCAGAGAACCTCTCGAAAGACTGATGATGCAAGATTAAAAAACATACAGGAACCAAAAGATGCTGCTCAGAGTAAACACATTCACAATAATACCAGAGAATGAGTCCAATGAAAATACTGCTGCTGCTCTCATTGAACTCTGGATCCTTTAGCTTAAATTGCCAATGTTGCCATATTGGATACTGATGCTGGCACTGAATAGTGGATGCTGATACTAGATACTGGATGTCCAGTGCAAGACACTGGTTACCCCTCTGCAACCTTCAAGACTCATAAACTTGAGATTCCAATCCTGATGGTTAAAAAGAGGCATGGGGCAACTGATTGGTAGAGGATGCGACTCTTGATCTCAGGGTTGTAGGTTCAAGCCCCACACTGAGTGTAGAGATTACTAAAAAATAAAATCTTTAAAAAAAGAGGCATTATAGCAGCATTCCAAGGAAATGAGCAGGTAAGATAAATGCATAGGTAATTTTTTAAAGCCTATATTAGAAAGGAATAATTACATATCAATAACTTTAGGCTTTAAACTTAAAGTAGGAAAAGATGAACAAACTAAATGCTAAGCTAGCAGAAAAAAGGACATAAAAATACAATAGAAATCGATGAAATAGAAAACAAAAACAATGAAGAAAATTAATAAAAGCAAAAGTTGGTTCTTTGAAAAGAAAAAAATCAATAAACCTTTAGTTAGACTAGCCAGAAAAAGGAAAGAAGATACAAATTACTAAATAAAAATGGAAAGGTAAACTTCACTACAAATTTAGAATAATTAAAAGGGTCATAAAAGGAATGATGTAAACAACTTTATGCTAATAATTTGGATAATTTATAGAAAACAGACAAAATCTTAAAAAGACACAAATTACCAAAACTAACTCAAGAAGAAATGGAAAGCCCAATTAGACCCATAACAAAAAAGAAGTTGAATCAATAATTTAAAGTCCACAAATAAAATCCCAGATCATTTCAAAGGCCAATTCTATCGAAATTTCAAGAATGTGTAATACTAATCTTTCACAAACTCTCCAGAAAATAGCAGAGGAAGAATCACTTCCCAATTATTCTGTTGGGTCAACAGTACCATGATACAAATTATCAAAAGAAAAAATCATAAAACCAATTTTCTTCATGAATACAGACACAAAAAATCCTCAACAAAGTAAGAGGGAACTGAATCTAGCAAAATATAAAATGAATTAAACAATATGGTAAAATGGAATTTATCCCAGGAATATGAGTCTGATTTAACATATAAAAATCAATTAATATAGTACATCATGGTAATACGAAAAACAAAACCTACATGATCACCTTAATAGGTGCAGAAAAAATTCAAAAGCTCCAACAGCAATTCATGAAAATTTTTTCTTTTTAAAAATTAGTTACAGTTTATTTGGCATGTAAAATAGTTTGCAATTGGGAGCTCTCAAACTAACAGGGAATGAGACTCAAAGGTATACTGTTATAAAAGGATGTTTATTATTTTCAGTGGTTTATTATATCACTAGATATAATAATTGAGGATTGGTTAAAAGTGACCACCTCATGCCAGTTTGGGGGAACAGCTTGAATTTTATCTATGATTTGTAGAGCAATATACAAGAAGTGGCCCAAGGTAATTTTTACTTATTTTGCAGAATAGGCTAAGGTTAGATACAGTCATTTTCCTAATAGCATAATCAGAATTATCTCCTCATTATCTATTCTAAAATCTGTATTATTATATATGAAGTCCAATCTCCATAATTTGAGGAAAATCAAACTGTGTGATTTTCTCACAGAGTGAGTCTACAACATGCTCTAAATTAAGTCCAGTACCATTAAGGTGTTTTTTTTTAAGATTTTATTTATTTATTCATGACAGACACAGAGAGAGAGAGAGGCAGAGACACAGGCAGAGGGAGAAGCAGGCTCCATGCAGGGAGCCCACCGCAGGACTTCATCCCAGGTCTCCAGGATCACACCCCAGGTGAAGGTGGCACTAAACCACTAGGCCACCCCGGCTGCCCCCATTAAGGTTTTCTTTGTATAGGGACAGATTGCTAGTAATGAAATTTGAGTGGTTATGGGCCATCCTTTGGCTTCCAAGCCTCCTCCCAGTACTAGATTAACTAGTCATAAGTATTAGTTCAATGGCCAAGGGATGGATACCAATCCTTCTCGTAAAGCCATTTCCTGTCATACATACACATATGGGAGCTAGTCCTAATATTAACTGAGAATCTTCCCAAGCTTTTGAGTGGCTACATAACCAGCAACCATTTTGATTAGTAAAGGAGGGCATGCATTGAGTGGCAGGCTTTAGTGAGAGAGAAAATCTCGAACAGAAAAAGGAACATGAGGGGCTCCTGAGTGGCTCAGCTGGCTAAGCATCTGCCTTCAGCTGGGGTCATGGTTCCAGAGTCGTGGGATCAAGCCCCACATGGACTCCCTGCTGAGCAGGGAGTCGGCTTCTTTCTCAGCCCCTCCACCCACTCATGCTACTCACTCTGTCTCTCCGAAATAAATAAAATCTTTAAAAAAAGGAATATGAGTATGAATATTTTGTGTTCATCTGTAAAGCAGTATAATCACAATAATTGTTATAAAAAATGAGTTCTGGGGAAAAGACAGAGAATCTAATAGAATCTTGTTCTGTGATGTTGGGTGTAAGCTATCTGCTTTGCCTTATTGTCTGCTTCCAGGGAAGTTTGGTGTGTTGTTTTTTTTTCCCCTGGAAATTCCTAATTTTAAGTTTGCCATAGGTTGACAAGTTCAATAATCGAGGTATAGGGAGAGTTCTCTTTAATTGTGAGTCATGACCCAAGTAATTTAACTGCTGTGTGAAAAAATAGAACCTGATGGAGCCCTTTTCCACCAAGGTTCAAGTACTATTGTGAAAAAATTTGCAACAAACTAGGAAGAGATTCCTCAACTTGATAAATGTCTTTTATGAAAAACCTATAGCTAACATCATACTTACAGCGATTATGAAATACTGAGTGACTTCTCCCTAAAATCAAGAGCAAAGCAATGATATCTGGTTTCACACTGCTATGTAACATTACACTAGAGATTCTAGCAGTACAACTAGCCAAAAAACAAATAAGAGGCACCTATGTTGGAAAGGAAGAAGTAGTACTATCTTTACTAATAAATAACATGATCCTGTGAGGAAAAAAAATTCTAGGTAATCAAAAAACAAAAAACTGGTAGAAACTAATGTTTGTTAAGGTCATGAGATCAATACACAAAAGAGAATTTGCATTTCTAAATACAACCAATGAGTCACCCAAAAATCAAATTAAGAAAACAACTCAGGAATTTAACAAAAGAATATAAGAATTATACACTGGAAACTATGAACCATTGCTAAGAAAAGAGCTGAATAAACTGAGAGCCATTTCATGTTCATAGATTAGAAGATGAAATATTATTAAAGGGCAATTCTCTCCAAATCAATAGATTCAGTGCAATCCCTATTAAAATACAAGCTGTCTTTGTTGCAGAAATTGACAAATTGATATTAAGTTATATGTGAAATTCAAAGAACCCTAAATAGAAAAAAAATTTTGAAGATGAACAAACTTGTATTTTCCCAGTTCAAAATAATATTAATAGCATGATATTAATATCTATTAATCAATGGCATGATATTAGTACAAGCACAGCCATCTAGACCAATAATACAGAATTGATAGTCCAGAAATAAATGGTCAAATAGCCAAAACCTTCAGAAATTAATCCAAATGTCCATCTGCTGATGAATGGATAAACAAAAACCATGGCTTCATACAATGAACTTACTAGAAGGCAATAAAAAGGAAAGAAGTTGGATCTGGGTGGCGCAGTGGTTTGGCGCCTGCCTTTGGCCCAGGGTGCGATCCTGGAGACCCGGGATCGAATCCCACGTCGGGCTCCCGGTGCATGGAGCCTGTTTTCCCTCTGCCTGTGTCTCTGCCTCTCTCTCTCTCTCTCTCTCTCTCTGTGACTATCATAAAAAATAAAAATTATTAAAAAAAAAGGAAAGAAGTATTACATGCTACAACATAGATGAACCTCAGAAACATGCTATATTTAAATATCCATTTGTATCAAATGTCCAAAAAGTAAATCTACACAGGCAGAAAGTAGATGATCACGGGACTGGAGTGAGGAGTGGAATAACTGTAAATGGGCAAGAGGGATCTTTTCCTAATGGTAAAACTACTCTAAAACTGACCTATGCTGATGGTTACAAAATTCTATAAATGTACTAAAAAACACTGAATTGTACACTTAAGTGGAATCTATGGTTTGTAAATTAATTCTCAATAAAAGAGTTAAAAACAATTGCTGAATGACTGTATAAAGAACATGAGAGGAAGAGATCTTAATCTATATATCATTATTATGTTAATATAATAGTAAAACACACCAATTAAACAATAGACATTGTCAGACTAAATAAAAAATAATCAACTATACACTATCTACAGCAAATCCACTTTATTTTTTAAAAAAGATTTTATTTATTCATGAGACACACACACACACACACACACACACACACACAGGCAGAGACACAGGCAGAGGAGAAGCAGGCTCCATGCAGGGAGTCTGATGCAGGGCTTGATCCCGGGACTCTGGGCTCATGCCTGGGGCCAAAGGCAGACGCTAAACCACTGAGCCACCCAGGAATCCCCATAAATCTACTTTAAATAACAAGTTACAGATAAAGAGTTAAAAGATGGAAAAATAAATATCATTGGAAACCAATTAAAAGAAACATGGTGTACCTATTAATATCAAAGTAGACTTCAGAACAAGGACCATTACCAGGAAAAAGAGCCACATTATGTAATAATAAAAGAGTTAATTCACAAAGGTAGCATCACAATCCTAAAGGTGTACGTATCTAACAACAGATGTTCAAAATACATACAGCAAAAACTAGTATTTCTAGAAGTCAAACTCATAATATACTTGAATGCTTAAACACTGCTCTCTCAGTAATCAATAAGTAAATACAAAATCAGTAAAGAGAGAGACCTGAAGAACACTGTCGACCAACTTGACCCCAGTGACATTTACAGTGTACTGCAGCTAACAAAAATCTTTTTAGAGAGGACTTAAGGGAGGGATGACTGGGGGTTCAGTCAGTTGAGCTTGTGACTCTTGATTTCAGCTCAGGTCATGATCTCAGGGTTGTGAGATGGAACCCCGAGTCCAGCTTAGCACTGGGCACAGAATCTGCTTAGGATCTCTCTCTCCCTCTCCCTCTGTCTCCGCCAACCCCCACCCTGAATCAAAAGCACATGTGCACACACTCTCTCTCTCAAAGAAAGAGC